>NC_046168.1:50693826-50856326 GCF_011064425.1 Rattus rattus | reverse complement strand
CTTATGGCTATTCTATGTAGGAGAGCTGGCCTTTCCCCCTTTTCTCCCTCCTTCCTTTCCCTCCTCTTCCCCTGTCCCTCCCCTCCCCATCCATCACCCAGGAATAGTTGTACTTGACTTTTCATCCAATACAGTTGACTTTACTTAGCGAATCTCTCCAGCTTTGACTTTGGAGGCTCCTTCTGTTGGCTTCTGTGTCTTTTCTATATCCTTCCAATGATATGGGATGCAGTTGTTATTTTTTTTTCTCCCCCATGTCCCAATGTCTGTCTCTCCTCCCCCTCCTCATTCATTTCTCTTCTTCATCTTTCATTTTGTTTCATCTCCATTCTTCCTTTTTGGCATCCCCCCCCCTTTATGGCATTCTGGATATTTTCTCTTTACTCTCCTTTCACCTACAGGGAACTTGGAAACCAGCAGAGCGAAGCCCAGAGTCGATGCATCTCCTATTCGTACCACAGTTCAGCCCGGGGAAGCACAGAAGGCTGGGGCTCACTGATGCCTCAATTCAGTGGGTTTTGACTCCAAAATCACCCACCACCTGTGCTCCCAGTAACCTTCCAGAGTATGTGCAGGAACCAGTGGTGACCTCAGCTATGTACACACGACTATGTGCAGCGAGCATTCAAGACCAGAATACGAAGTAGGAGGTGAGAAGAGGAATAGGATGTAGTTCAGTGACTCTCCGTAGCCACAGAAGAGGTCCTTCCACAGTCAGTAGGAAGGCTTCTCAGAACTGTGACGTCATCAGAATGGAAGAAGCCCAGCCTATGCGCTCAGTCTCTCCAGGGAGGCAGCTCCTTACTTCCTCTTCCCTGCTTTCCACTGAGCCTCATAACAAGGGTCTCATGGGGATGTGAAGACAAACGCCAAGGCCTTTGGCACACAGTGCAGAGTCTGAAAGGAAGGCAGGGATGGAGACCCCCTCCCCCGAGTTCATGTAGGCCTAGCATTTTTAGGACAGCTAATAAAAGTAGCTGTGTGTTGGCCAGTGGTTCCTCTCCAACCCTTACTGCCTTCATGGTGTTCTGAGAAGTCTTTCAGTGCACAGGCAGATGGCCTTGTTGCAGCAATTAATAAAGCCCAAATGCACTTGCTTTTGTTAATAACACAATGAGCAATTGGCCAGACACCTTCAAGCCATTTCACCATTTCTGTGTGTCACCTCCTGACCCTCATGAGAATCTTCCCTTGTAGGCTGGGATGACTTGATGTATATTGTAAATGCTATGGACTGAGGCACACTGCAGGAGCGGAGTGACATGTGTGTCTAAGCCTGAAGCTGGGGGCCAAAGTGGAGAGAGTCTGATTGGCATGGGGGTGGAAGGCAAAGAAGCTCCTAGAATAGCATGGGTAGGATGGGCAGATCCATGTGCTGGGGCGGGAGTGGAGTAAGGAACGCCTCGCACTATGTGTATCAGACCGCATAGCACCAAAGACAGCTGGGAAATCGGTTTCATTGCTACCTTCAGGAAAGGAAGATCAGTGTGGGTAGGGGCTGAGGATGTCAGTGGCAGCCTACTCATAAATGGCAGGTTGGAGACCGTGTGCCCCGGGGATGACCCAAGAAGAAGGGAAACCCAGGGAGGAACCACAGAGGCACTAGACTCATGGTAGAGAGAATGGAGAAAGGAGATACCTCAGGGTCTACCCTGGGTGTCCATTGCTAGGAGAGCTCTGCATAATTACAGTCAGGGAGGGACTTAGGTTCTCACGAAGTTCCTCAGTGGTAGAAACAGTCATGTTATGGAGGAGGAGGGTCAGGCTACCCTCACCTGGTATTCTGTGAGGACCAAGGTAAGCTAGAGCACATTGAACATCCAGAGAACATAAGAGCTCATGGGGCAAGCATCCTGGGCAGGTAAATGAAGGACTCGGAGTGCAGAGCCATTGGTGCAGATCACTGCCCACACACATAGGTGCCCAGCTCCCTAGCAATACCAGACAAAGGGAATCCAGTGGTTGGATGTGTCCATTAGGGCCAGTGTGGTTGATTCTGGCTCCTCTGCACAACGCCACTTCCCCATCAGCATTGGTGTGCTCTGGGTCCTGTGGGACTGACCTCCAGCTCTGGCCCTCCAAAGCGGCTCAGCTCAGCAGAGCGACGCCAACCACAGCCCAGTTCGTTATGTTGCCCATCGATGCTGCCTTGCTGGCATTCATCGCCATAAAACCAATCACAATGGAATAATTCGATACGTGTGTGACTCACAAATATAGTTCCCCAAGCCACTGTTCTACATTAGTAGTAGCTAAGCACCCATTGATGGAAGCTTAAAATAAAGTGTTCCCCAATGGACCCCTGCTTTAGTAGGCATTACCCCAGAAAGCTGGAGCTCTTCATAGTAGTTACTGTAAATGGCGTGCATTTCCAAGTGGGCCAGAAATATCTGGAGAATCTATTTGCTTTTTTCCCTTATGTACTGATACAATGATGGTATCTTGTGTGGGCTTAGAGAAGCTGGGGACCACCTTCTTCTTCTTCTTCTTCTTCTTCTTCTTCTTCTTCTTCTTCTTCTTCTTCTTCTTCTTCTTCTTCTTCTTCTTCTTCTTCTTCTCCTTCTTCTTTTCTTCTTCTCCTTCTCCTTCTCCTCCTCCTTCTCCTCTTCCTCCTTTTATTCCTCCTCTTCCTCCTTTTATTCCTCCTCTTCCTCCTCTTTATTTTCTCCTTTCCATTTATACTGAAAGACTAATGTCTACATTAGATGTAAACTGATTCTTCTAGACCTTCTAGCTAACCATGGGAGCCTGGAAAGGACTTACTTGAAAGCTCAAATTGATCTGAGTAGGCTGGTTATGACTTACTGCCTGGATGGACTTGGTCCCCATCACTGAGGCTGAGTCTGTGTCAGGAGTATGGGTAGGACTGGTGATTTGTAGTAAAGATCTCTCATGTCTCCTTCACAAGGCAGAGGCCCCCAGAAGTTTAAGCTGGTGATTGCTGTGAAGATGGGGGTTGGCCCAGGTGCTTCAGTCAGCTTTGCACAGCTTAATACTTCCCTTTGGAGCTCTTTCCTCTTTCCTGGGGTTAGGCTGGACCCTTGGTTCCTGAAGGCTACTGGCTGAGACGCATGCACGGCCAACCTAAACACAGCTCATGTACACTGCAGCAGAGCCTCCCCTCAGTGTCCACACAAGCTCTCACAACTTTTGTTCCCGGAATACTGGATACTAGGGACCGAGTTGGCACACAGCTGTGACGATGTGGAAGCGATGGCACTGCAGTGTCAGGTAGCCAGGTCACATCTGCTGTCTGATTTCCTTCAGGTCACAGAAGAAAGGAAATGAGCACCTGAAAACAAGTTCCACTCTCAAAAAAAATACATTCACCCTTTAGGTTCTGGATATTCCGAACCTTTTCTCTGAGCTACGAACACATACATTAGCACAGAAAGAAATTCAGCATCTGCTATGTGAGATTTTTTTCAGTCACAATTTAGTTGAATTTGTTTTCTATTGAGAAGGTGGTTGGAACCAGCATATGGCTTCTGTTTTGTTTGCTGGGGTAGGAGTTAAGATAGGATTCATGTAGTCCAGGCTAGCCTCAAACTCACCCTGTAGCCAAGGATGACTTTAAACTCCTGATCTTCCTGCTTCTACTTCCCAAGTACTGGAATTCGCAGCCCAGCGGAATCGACACGGAGTTATCTTCTTCTAACAATGGCTTAGCTAGATTAATCATTCCCAGTGATTCTGTGTACTATAGGCTGAAGCTAGTTGCTAATTTTCTTAGTGGATGTAAGGGGTTGAGAGGTGTAATACATGGTAGGAAGGGTGGCCTATCTTAAGCTCATAGGTGTAGCATATAGCATAAAGATATGCCTGGAGAGGAATGATACAGCTAAGAATGAGAAATACATGGGAAAAATCCAAGCCAAAAGGAAACAAAAGCAAAGAAAAGCTTAACCAAAACTACCGTGTCTCCCTGGATAGGAGCAAGCAGCTTCCTCCTCCTGCTGCTACCACAGTCACAGATTGCTTCTGCTACTGTGCCCCACCAATGGACTGCATCCCCAAACCATAAGCCAAAATAAACCCCTCTTCCCTTAAATCCCTTCTTGTCAGCTATTTAGGAGAAGAAACTAGACAAGTGCCTAAGACACCAGTGAGTAACCAAAGCCAGAGAATGAGAAAACAGATGAATGCCACAGGCAGAGAGGAAGAAGGAGGCTTGGACAGCGTGAAAGTGAAAATGTAATGCATTGTGTGTGAGTCTAACACACGCCGGATGAGAGCTCCGGGAGGAGATGACAGAGTGTGGGGAAGCAGCAGCAATCCAGGAGACCAGGGCAGACTCTTGGTGTGAATCAGCGAGACTCCATTCACCAGACTTGAGAGGTCCAGGGAATCCACCAAGGAGGATTCCTTAGAAGGTGGATTGTTAATACAAAACCTGGCCCAACTGCAGAACAGATTGTGAGAAGCATGAAGAAGCTCAGCCTTGGAGTAGAAGGCTAGCCTGTCTAGCACACGCCAGGGAGGCCTGAAACTGAGAGCAAAGCTTCTTTTTGGGTAAATCCTCAGGGACTAAGCTGTCCTTTCTCTCAAAGCAAAGGTGACATACTTCTGGGCTTGGAAAGAGGAAACCTGCTATCCTTTATGATTGTCAGATAGTCATGAAAGGAAATGCTCACGTGAACTCCAAGGACGGAACAAGCAGCCTGGGAGGTGGTGACTCCTTTGAGAGAAGAAATTATCAGGAAAGAAGATCATGCACACAGAGGATCTATGGGTCTTTAGTGTGAGGGGGACTCCTTTGCCATCTACTGTAAGATATGGGGAAGGGCACTGGGTGGCTGAAGAGGCATCTGGGGGCTGCAGTGAGCAGGAAAGGTGACCTTTGGCCTGATTTCACAGGCACGATGAATCCTCTGACTAGTTACTCTGTACTTCTGGGTTTGATGGGAAGCCTCAGAAAATGGCTTGTCTCCAGTGGCTGTCTGGGAAGGCATGTGTATATGTGGGATAATCTCTCTCTCTCTCTCTCTCTCTCTCTCTCTCTCTCTCTCTCTGTCTCTCTGTGTGTGTGTGTGTGTGTGTGTGTGTGTGTGTGTATGTGTGTGCATTTAGAAATCGGAGTCCATGATCTACAAAGGACTTTTCTGAAGCTCATCCCAGTCACTGTTGTCAGACGTCCTGTATCAGGATGGGAAGATACTGCAGAGCACACACAAGATGGCGGAGGGCAACTCATAGTCAGAGCCCCAGAACATCCGCTTAGGTGGTGAGAGCCAACCAGTAGTGAGCCATGAAGTCATCATGTCATCTAAGACAGGATCTGGCCGACATTGTGGATGGGGAAGTGTGGAAGTGGACACACATGTGAGAGTGCATTTCAGATGAAAATGTGCTGGACTGGTGCTGAGCCTGAGTTGGAGGATGGAAAGGGCTGACCCTTTGGGAACATGTGGAGAGCAGTCATTTGGAAATCAATACTTGTTTGAATATCTAGATGCAATTAGGCATTTTGAGATATATATTTGCATATCTACATCACAAGCCTGCACCCCCCATGTGTGCACAAACACACATGCACACACATGCATACATGTGCACCATGCACACAATGCACACACATGCACACATCCACGTGTCACTGCCCACACAGAGTAAATAAGCTCATCAAGGGGAAGGCTTTGGACCAAAATGGGTTAAGACTTCAGACTAAGCCTAAGGACATCACTATAGACTTAGTTACAGGGGACAGGAGTGGAATATAGCTCAGGAGAGGAGACTGGAGGGGACAGTGGTATGAATGAAGAGTAAACAGGACAATCCAGAACAATCTGACACACAGAGGGCCAGGGGAATTGTTCCAAATACACCATTAAAGAAGAAAAGGATCATTTTTTTCAACTGGGTCAACTGGCTGCTGCTGCTTCTTCTTCTTCTTCTTCTTCTCCTTCTTCTTCTTCTTCTTCTTCTTCTTCTTCTTCTTCTTCTTCTTCTTCTTCTTCTTCTTCTTCTTCTTCTTCTTCTTCTTCTTCTTCTTCTTCTTCTTCTTCTTCCTCCTCCTCCTCTTCCTTTTCTGTCTCAAGTACGAAAGTACACTTGGAATGGAGAATGTGGTCAAAACTTAATATTAAGGCACAAATATGAACTTCTATAAAAATGTAGTAGGAAACTTTGGATTAAACAAAGACTTCTTAGACAAGGACATAACATCACTGCACCTAAAAGATGAAAGGGACGCACTGGGTTCTATCAACATGAAATCTTAAAAGAATTAAGACAATTAAAAGGGCACTAAAAATCCAGGAACTCTTTTTGCAATATGTATTCAGCGAAGCGACTGGGGTGAGGAAATTATGGAAGTATCTTATAATTCAGTTAAAGAAAACAGAGCATTGAATGAATCCAGGTGGAAAACACACAGACAGTGAACCTGCTCTGTGGACGGTGAATGGGGCACAGGAGAAGTGAGGGGCATCATCTGGATTCGAGACTCCTTATTACCACCTGAGTGGTGGAAGCAAAGTCCGTGTGGGTGCAGCGAGCATGGGGACAGATGGAGTGCTCTTGTTTTGCTGCTAAAGGTTAAAAGAAAGATGGTAGAGTTCATTTGGAAGATGGCTGGGTTTGTTAAGTACAACATATATTTACTGTATAACTAACCCACAGGCAAAATGAGGTATTTATTCAAGAGAGACAAAAAACATTTGACCCAAGCTGGAGCTAGTTAAGCATGCCAGCAAATGGAAGACTGAACCCATAGAAGCCTGCTTCCACCTTGGAGTGTCAACTGGAAACAGAAGGATGAATCCTGGAGCTAAGATAAAAGGACCTTATGGGCACACGGTGTGAGGCTATTGAAAAGACTTGAATTACTTCTAACACCGGAGAGGTATGGCCTACAACAGGATAACTTCAGTTCCAGGGAATTTGAGGTCCTCTTCTGGTCTCCAGGGACCACATATGTGTCCCTCACTCTCCACTCCACCTATAATCATTAGAAGATTAAGCATCTTTTAAAAATGGCATTACATGAGAAATTACAGAGACCAATGACCCTTAGTCATTGAAGACAGATTTCTGTCATATGATATGAATGCTCCAAGTATCAACTACACCATTTACACTTTGTCACCCACTCCAGTGAAAGTCGCACAATCCCAGGAATATAAAGGTCACAGGACTCAGCTTCAAACAGGTCAGCCTTGAACCCTTGGACAATGGACCACATACTCACCGTGATGGCGAAGTCTTGGTTTCAGAGGCAAGAAGGGAGTTCTTGGTCCCATACTTCTATTCAGGTGCCTTGGATCCTGGGACCTATGCTTAGAGCCATGGGATGGTTGATCATTTTTTAGTAATGATTTAAAAAGAGTAATTGTATGTGCATGAGTATGTGAGTTTGAGTGCCCTCAGGGGCCAGAAGAGGGTGTAAGGCACCTGGGCGGGAAGCTGGGAACAGAACTCAGGTCCTTTGTAAGAGTTGTATACACTCTTAACTGCTAAGACATCTCTCAATCTCTGTAGTAATTAATGTTCATTATCACCTTGACTGCATCGGAAGGAACTGAGAGACTTGCTTCTGGATGTCTGTGAGGTCATTTCCAAGAAGAACTTACTGAAGGTAGAGGATGCTCTCTGGCAGTAGGCTGTACCTTCCTGCCATAGCCCAGACGCACACAGGACGGATGTGAAAGCAGTCCTACCTGCCTGTCCACCTTTAGTTTTTGCTTGTATCCATCCCATTGCTGCTAAAGCAGCCATCTTCCACTGACGTCAGAATCAAGCTCAGTAGGCCTTCCAACCTTCCAACTTTGTCTTTAACCTGGGTTCCAAACAAGCGGATCTCTGGGAATCCTCTGGAACGTCAGCGCCAGATGGAAACTACTGAAGCAACCACCATTGCCGACTGAGTAGCCTCATCAACGTGTAGAGAGGTTCTCTGCCTCCCCAGTGTGCAGACAGTTGCTGGACTCCCCGATACTATGTAAGCCAATCTAATAAACTTCCTTTGTCATGTATATTCATTCTGTTTTCTCAGTCCCTCTAGAGAACACTGATTGATACAATGTGTCATAAGAGGCATTGAAGATAGCAGACACACTGCACCAGCCCGTGCAAATCCTTCCGCTGTTCTGGCCGAGTTAGCTCCATGAAATCTCCAGCTCAGCTCGCAGGCAGCACAGTGCCTACCTTCCCCTGATGATCTGGAAACCTTCCCAGCCTGTATATGTAAAACCTCTGCGATGTAAAAATAAAGGCTCCAGATTCAGCTGGGGGACTATTTGTGGTTTGGAAATGAGAATATTCCATTAGAGTGATTCACTCTTAAATTATTATTTTCTATAAGCTTTAGTGTTCTGCAAAGATTTTTATTTTAATGTAAAGTGCCTGATTCTGCAGTCCTCTCAGTAAGGCAATAACTTTTCATTAACTTCATTTTTCATTTTTATCTTTCTCTGAGTGTTGCAGAACATAGCTTGTGATTTTGAATGTCATGTAACAACAACTCTAAAATTATCTGCCCTTATTTGCATCTGACACTAATATTTGATATGTTAAGTTACGCAGATCTACAAATGTAGGTCTGCCTCATTCTGCCTTGGGTGACAATAAGAGCTGTCAGCTCTGCGTTTCCGTGCTGAATTCATGTTGCTAATGACTGCTGGTTTTTGTTTTTTTTTTTGAGAAATAGTGTGTGTGTGTGTGTGTGTGTGTGTGTGTGTGTGTGTGTGTGTGTGTGCGCGCGCGCGCGCGCTCAGAGAGGAAGAAAAGGAAAGAAGGGAGAATGAAGCCAAGAAGGAGGGAAGTAAGGAAAGGGAGAGACAGAAAAGAGAGAGAGAGAAAAGAGAACGGAGGGAGGAAGGAAGGAAAGAAAGAGAGGGGGGTGTGGGGGGCAGTGAAGTGAGAGAGACAAGGGATCTCAACTGATGGCCTCCAGAAAAACTTAATCCACAGCATTTCCCCCGCTTTGGACGTGAATTACTGAGATTTTGCACAAGTGGCCAGCAGTGACCCCTGACCTTCAGCAACACGCAGTCTCACCTTCATTTCTAAAATGCGGGTTCTCATAAAGTTTTCGACATCCCAGTGCTGATATTGTTTATTCCCATCAGCACTGTAAGTGCAGGTGGTTTGTAGATTGATGAAAAAAAAAATGGCCCCTCCCTTCCCACCTAATCTCTTCCCCAGGGAAGCCCTTTGAGACACATATTAGCATTTTAATGTATGACATATGCGATTATTTTCTGGTCCTTTCTGACAGCAGAGGTGGATTCCGCTGCCATGCCAATGTGTGTTTCCTTCCCTGGCATGGTTTCCCTTGGGGGTCCTGTTCGGTGCCTTTGTGTATTTTCTGCTTATCAACTGTGGGCACTGTCTCTGTGAGGCTGAAACCCTCAGACCTCTGCTCCTCACCTTTTGAGCTCTCCAACTCCTACATGGCTCCTGGGCTCTGTGGCGTTAACATTCAGCCCTCAAGGTTGATCTTGCTTTACCTCGATGGCATTTCAGTTTCCCAAGGGCTGGTGACATGTTGTGGCAGTGCTGAAGGTGGTCCTTTGAGGACCCGCCAGGAGGCCTTGACTGGGTTTAGCTCTCCGCCCTCTGGTTTCCCCAGAGGCATCCATCTGTTGAGATGCTGCTCAGCTGTGTACCTGCAGGATGGCAGTGTCACTTGGCTCCATTGGTGTACCTTCATCTGCTTTTCATCTTCATCCTCCCTTTTTCTTCTTCATTGTCCACACTGGTCCCAGGTTCCACTCAGAGTGGGCTTTGCCTTACTCCCCAGTGGGGTTTTCTGGTTATCCAGACCTCCAATGTTACAGGAGTGAGTCACTTTGCAAGCACAAGGAGGTTCATGATCCTTGGCTCCTGTGTCCTGCAGAAAGTGTGTGGGCAGAAGCAATCCCTTCTGAGATAGTGCAGCTGGGTATAGAATCTGAGCCTAAAGCAAGCTTTTCTAAGACTTAGAAGTAGTGCTCAAGGATTTTGTTTGGGGGAAAGTTTCTATGGTTTAGAAGTAGTTCTCAAGGATTTTGTTTGGGGGCAGAAATCTAGAGATGGTCTGACTCCTTGTTTCCTTTTGTATTTAAATGTAAAGTCACACAATCGATCAACTTTAGTGTAGGTGGGAGACAGGGCAGACCTTGAAAGCAAATACCCATTGGTTGTGAGTAATTACTTTCTTAGTTCTGTGTCACTATTTCCTCCTGGTGGTCTCTTCCATGTTCGTTCTCCATGGAGACTGAGAAGAGCAGCTTTGAGGAGTGTAAACATGTGCGTCTTCCCCTACCCCAAGCTTCACTTGACACTCTGGGTCTTACAGATGACAGCTTTTCCCCAAGTTTCCCTTGACACTATGAGACTTGCAGATGTTAGCTCTCTCCCAGGCTTCGGTTGAGGCTATGGAACTGCAGATGCCAGAATGGGTCTGGGCAGATCCCATCTGGGTAGTGTATAGTGTATTTCCAGAGAGGACCTATCTATGAAAAGTAATGTCCAGAACCAGAACAGTGTGACATTTCCCACTCTTGACATGCTCTAGTCTAAACCTTGTTGTCTAGCCCTATGTCTTGGTGATGTCACATGGGAAGGGACTTCACAGCTCTGATCATGGTGACTATTTTAGGTCACCTGTATATGTCCAGTGAAGTCATTTGGATCCTTAGAGATGAGAGAGAGGCCACCAGACCGCTGAAGAACAATATGCAGAAAGCTCAGGAACCAGTCTCAACAAAGCCTCAGTCTAAATATGGTTGCCAGAGGTCTAAGAGGAATCTCCCTGCACTTTAGGGCACTAAGCTCTACTGAGCCTAGGAAAGGTGTGTAACCTTCATGACTCACTTAGGTGCTATCTCCATTCATCCCCTGCTGGGACAGCATCCAGTTACTTCAGCCACTCTGCTCATCTGGCTCTCCTACTCTTTGGACTCACTTTTGTGTATTTCTGACCGCCCTAAGGAGACTTAGGAGGGAAAGAAGGCAGGTGACTGTGCCCCATCTTCTTAAGGTGAAAGTCCATGGGACATAGCTTAAAAATATCCATTCAGACCAAGACTGCTGAACCAAAAGTGCCCCATGATCCTTGGACATAATGCATTAATTCAGCAGGTGCTAAAATCCTGGACTTCAACATGCTGCGTAGTTGATTCTAGTTCCCAGCTCTGCTAACAGCTGTGTGGCTTCAGGCAGGTCACTAAACCCATCTGAGCCTGCTTTATGGAGACACATATCTTCCACTTATAGCACTACATAGAGAATAAACAACATGAGATTACTATCGAACCCAACAAACACACATGGCTATAACCACACCTGTTGAGTACAGAAGTGTAGTGAGGAGTTCCTTTCTGTCTCTGGGGCAGTAGTCCCATCAGAAGGCCAGGGCCCCACCCTGTTCCTCTACGACATCACCCTGGAGCTTCACTGACTCAAAACAAAACAAAACACTGGTAGTTCCTTTCTTGCTTAGGATGACTGTTGTGATCCCCATGCATAGTAGAAAGGGTGACTTCCCTCACCCTGCCAAGGAGATGAATCCTTCACAAGCAAAGGAAGCATTCCCAAGACGAAGCCATCTCATCTCTCACCATGAGCACAGTGGAGCAAGCGTTAAAGGTTCTTCAAGGTTAGGATTTCCATCATTGTGGAGGGTAGAGTGTTTCAGATCCAGAACCGGAATGACCTTGGGCTGTCTTTAGCTGCCTTAGAAATCATTCAATGCTCATTCCTGTGTAGAAGTTTGGTCTGGTTCTTCCTCCCAGCCACATGCTACCAGATTCAAAATACATTTACAAATAACTTGGCCATATAGCTGGGCTCTTCTCCGATTAGATCATAACTTAATATAACTCATTTACCCTAATCTGTATTCTGTCATGTGGCTGGTTACCTGTGCTCAGGAACTGTACATCTATGTAGTCACATCTTCCTGGACAAATCTCCTGCATCTTGCTCTATCTCAGAATCCTTTCTGCCTCCCAGATGTCCCAACTTTTATTCTACCCTTTCCTACAGGCCACAGGCTTTCTAACAGGCCAGTGTTGCATTCATACAACACACAAGATATTCTCTCTACACCCCTGTGTCTGATAGCCTTGTGACTGTTCCTGGTGTGTAACAATGCTGTGGAATCAAAATCTGGTGCCTGTCTGAGAAGCTCCCTTGTGCTGGATTGCACTGGCTTAGTACTCTGTGTATGCTCTCTGTAACACTGGGGCAAAACCAGACCCATCTGGCTGCAAAGTGTGGAGTTTTTAATTGCCTGGGTAATGCCCCAAGCTGCACCCCATGGATCAAATACTCTGGGATCTCTTATGAGAGCACTATATCTTCCAGCAGGGTCACCTCTACTGTGATGGTGCTCTCTGCTTGAAGACGATGCTGGCTCCCTGCCAGCTCTTCTTGTCTCTCTAGGTCTCAGGCCCTTATTGGATCTAGCCAGTGGTCAGTCATGTAAGTATGGGAGGTTGCAACCAAGAACAATAGTGTGGTCAAGACCCTGAACACGAAAGTTGCCATCCATTACTTTCAGAGTCTTTTACCAAGTGGAGGAATTCACCCTTCTTCCCATTGGGCCAGAGGATGTGTAGGATTTGCATGGAATCATTGCTGTGCTGAGAACCACTTAGCTCCACTGGTATAATCTTGGACATGTAATATGACTTTCGGGGGTGTCGAACCTCTGTCCTTTACTGTGCAGTGCCTGGTAGAGCACCCTCCATTCTCGAGGACTCTTAGTTGACAGATAAGTCATTGAACAGCTACCGTGCATCCTGCACCAGCACCTCCAGGCCTCTGGTTTATAATCAGAGTCGTCTTTCTAATACCACTGGACTTAGTGTTGCAATGCAGAGAGTGGAGGTCTCATTTTCTGTTAACCACATATTCAGGCATGTCTGTCCCTTCTAATGAGGTGCAGCAATGGGAAACAGATGTCACTCAGCTAGGTAAAGTCAGAGCTGACACCGACTCTTGTCATTTGCCCAAGAAAGGGTGGGTGCAAGCATGTCTTGAAATGTCTGTGTGCCTCTGGAGGGAGCCCCGCAAAGAATCATGTGAAAACAGAAGTGTCCTTATCTTCCTGAGTCTCAGTCTTCATATGTAGAATAGGAGCAGTTGCCCCTTGGTGCCTTGTCTAGCAGCTGATAGTCATGAACCCTGGGACAGAATGAAAGGCTTGGTCTCCTGGTTTCCACTTCCTGTCATTGAACACCAGGGAGGGATCCAGTACCATCTAGAGTAGCTGTTAGGAACAACAGAGTTAGACATGTGGAGAGATCTATTCAAAGTCTGAGACTTTACACCTCTGTGGATATTTAAACTCTAGTCAACTTTAGTAGACATGAAGGGAAAGAAGAGGGGTCTGGGCTATAGACCATCCTTTCTAGATACACTCCCTCTCTCTCTCTCTCTCTCTCTATATATATATATATATATATATATATATATATTTCTCTAGTAAAATACTAATATGTGGCTGCATCGTCTACGGGAACATATCATATGTATGATATATGCATGCCATCTGATATGTGTATATATGTTTGTATATGTATCATCCTCTGTGTGTGTGTGTATGTGTGTGACAGAAAGCAGAAAGAGGGGGGAGAGAGAGAGAGAGAGAGAGAGAGAGAGAGAGAGAGAGAGGGGAACTACTCCAGCTGCAGCGCCTTTCCTCTCTATAGATTTCGAGCTTTTGCTTCAGTGCTGAGAAAGGCACTAGGCATGATAAATCCCTCCCACAAACAGAGAGAAATAAATACTTTCCACAAAGAGGATCATGAAGTATATTTTTCCCAGGGAGCTCCATTATTTTATAAGCAGTTCCCTTTTTCATCTTTACTGTGCTTGCTTTGACTGGCCAGACTCCTGGCCACAGTCTGGGCCTGCTCTCTGCACCACCTCCATCATCACTCACATTCAGGGGATGGGGGGGGGGAGGTGATAGCCGGGCCCCAGATCATCACCCAGTCAGGCTCCCTTGACACCTCTGAAGGCAAGATGAATGGCCAGCTGCCTTTGTGGGCGGTGCTCCCAAGCAAGCGGTCCTGCCTTGGTGCTGCTCTTTGCTTTCTGTTTTCTGTGTTGCAAGCTTCTTCTGTATTCCATTCAGATGGTGACTGACTGGCAGCAGGTTCCTCATGATACAGACAGAGGCAAGGAATGAAAACATTGTTTCATTTGCATATGTGGATATTTGTATCACTTAGCTAAGAAAACTGTAGCTGCTGTGTGTGTGTGTGTGTGTGTGTGTGTGTGTGTGTGTGTGTGTGTGTGTGTATCTGATAAGCACAGAGGAGAGGATGAGAGATTCCCACTGTGGCTTGAACAAGCACGGCACAAACCACCAGGGAGCTGTTGTTAGTCATCCTTATTCCTAAGCAATGCCGGATGCAGGACCGAGTTTAGACGTCAACACATCATGTTGGGAGAGATAGCTCAACAAACTGCCAGTAGTCCCTGAGAAAGTCAGCTTTCCAGCTTTGTCCTGTAAGCCCCTGCACTGACTGATTCAAATGTCTATTTTCCTCTCCTTGTCTCTTCTGTGTGGTGTGTGCGATGGGGAGGCCTTAGGTGTCAGTCCTCAGGGCGTCTGTCATACATGTCATTTTCTGAAGCAGGATCTCTTACTGAACCTAGACTTTGCCAATTCAGTCAGACTGGCTAGCCCAGTCCCTCTCTATGACCTCACACCTAGCTAGCCCGGCCCCTCTCTATGACCTCACACTTGGCTAGCCAGGGCCCTCTCTATGACCTCACGTTGGCTAGCCCGGCCCCTCTCTATGACCCCATGCCTGGCTAGCCCGGCCCCTCTCTATGACCCCACGCCTGGCTAGCCCGGCCCCTCTCTATGACCTCACGTTTGGCTAGCCCGGCCCCTCTCTATTACCTCACGCTTGGCTAGCCCGGCCCCTCTCTATTACCTCACAGTTCACTGTGGGACAGAGCTTTAGCAAGGTGATACTTTCAAGGGAAGCCAGTGCCATGAAGGGGCGCTGCCTTCTTTGCTTGGAAATTTCAATGGTTAAAGCATTTTTTTTCCTAAGGCTGTAACATTGGGCAGCAGAAACTGCCTTGCTGGTGAGTCATTTCAGCTCTTGGGGCTTCACCCTTGGGAAGGTTAAGACTTGTGCTCTTGTCAAGGCTCTGGGCCTCCCATGATTCACATGTTGTAGTTTCCTGTAGCCATGGCTGGATTTCAAAGTCTGGTGATGGGTGGCTGGACCAAGAATGAATGAGCCCACATAGGACAAGATGAAGTATTCCGGGGCCAGCAATGACAGGTTGGACATGCAGTGGCTTTGGGGTAAAAGCTATTTTCTGCCTTTGTGATGTTATGTAACTTGCTTTGGAGCTCGGTCTAAGGTAATAAATGCTATGTCTTTGTGTTCCATGCCTCAGATTTAATAGAAAACTGTTTTGTTTCTCTTCAAATAAGTTAAGCTGTCTAGAGTGGGAGTTTGAATGAGAGTGGCTCCCCGTAGGCATATATACGTGAATGTTTAATTTCCAGTTAGTAGAACTGTTTAGGAAGGATTAGGAGGTGTGGCTTTGTTGGAGGAGGTGTGTCACTAGAGGTGGGCTTTGAGATTTCCACACCTCACGCCAGACCCAGTCTCTCAGCCTCCATCTTGGGTCAGATGTGAGTTCTCAGCCACCATTCCAGAACCATGCCCGCCTGCTACCATGCTTCCTACCACAACAATAATCTACTAAACCCCTGAAACCGTAAGCAAGACCCCCAATTTAATGCTTCATATTATAATCTGCTGTGGTCAGGGTTGGCGGAAATAGAACAGTGCCTTAGAGCAGTAGGGTGTTTTCACCTGGGTTGGCAGTTTCCAGATCCCTCCTTTGTATCCATCCATACTTAGTGGAGTTGCCAGCGCTGTCTCTTCTCTGGCAACCACACGAACCATCATCCTAGAAGTATGGATGCTTCAGATGCTGCCTGGAAACTCTAAGGAAGATGTAGATCAGCTGCAAGGACCACAGTGGCCAGGATGCATACCTGTTGCAGGAAACTTCGCTCTGGTCCTGACCCTTCAGCCAAGCTGTGGATGGATGTATCGGTGAACACTGGACACCATGTTCAACCTTCAACTCTTCTTGCTCTGGCCAATGGAGGAGACAGCACTTCCTCCAGCTGCTGCTGGTGCTAAACAAGGATTGGTCCGTACGTGAGGCCAGTGATTGCTGGAACTGGAACCTGTGTGGCAACTGACGGGGATTTTAAGATGACCACAGCCATGCCACATCCCTCTGATCGTAATATAAGCTGTTTTCTTGCCACTGCTTGATGACGGGGGAGGCTCTCTCCTGGGTTAGAAAGTTGGGCCAGCTCGAAGCTCTCCCCTGTTTGTCTATGTGTGTATTCTTAGTATGAGCAAACCAGACTGGGAGGTGTGGTCCTGTGGCTTCCAGACTCAGCAGCAACAGTAACTGGCAGTAGTATCCCAGATGCTCATCAAGAGCGGAGGATGGCTTAGTGTCCTGTCTGGTGGCTGTGATAAAATTCTCCCACAAAGTCAACTTAGGAGACAAGGCATTTATCCTAGCTCAGAAGTCCAGGTTACTGTCCCTTACTGTAAAGTTGCCACAGCAGCAGAAGCTTGGAGCAACTGGTAACATCCACCCTCAAGCGCACAGAGAGTGGTCTCTTGGTGCCCAGCCTGCGTCGTCTTCTGTCTGCAGTCTATAACCTGAAGTCGCAGGAATGGTGCCACATAGAGTGGGCAGTCGCACCATAACCAAGATGCTCCTTTATGGATATGCCCAAGGACCAACCTAATCTAGACAATTTCTCTTCGAGATTCTCATCCCTGGTGATTCTAGATGGGTAGATGAAAGCTGTCATGCAGTTGGAGATTGGTGGGAGGAACCCAGACACTCAAAGCTCAGAACTGAAATAACACAGAAAGTTCTAGAGAACCGCTGAGAATTAAGAGTCACTTACCTGAGACCATGAGCTGTAACCCTGGGCTAGGGGAAGGTCAAAAAGTTCTGGAGATTGGTGGAAGTCAGAAACTTCAGCGAGCTAAGACAGACAATGGAAAAGCAGAGGTCAGAGGCTGGGAGACCCCAAAAACCCAATGGTAGAAGCCTAGACTGCAAAGACTGGCCAGATTTGAGAGAGTTTCCAAGGACTGGAGCACCAAGTCCCAACACCCAAAGCTCAGAGACAAACTTCTAACTTGTGGGTTTTGGCCCTGTAAGCCCCAAGCAGTCAGCATCTGCTTCAAGTTCCTACATTAACTTTAAGCTCTGCAATCTCAGGGCACAGAAATCTGATCCAAGCCTTGGCGCACAAAGCCTCAGTTTTGTACACCTGGTTCTGAAGCTCTGGGATTCAGAGATATCATTGCCGAGAAGCCAGTCTTGCTTCTGAGAATGGACTTCTAAATAAAGGTATGTCTCCATGCTGAAGCGGGAGGCAGAGCATGGATCCAGGATTTGTGATGAAGGAAGGAGCCTAAAGTTGCTAGTCCCCTCAGGATTCTCTGTCATGTTATGTTGTTCCCATACCCAGGCCCCAGATAACAAGGGCAAGGAACACCGACTTAACTTTGTGTAGAATCTCTAATTACAAAAGACACCTTCATTGGGTTATGGAGTTATGTGCTGAATCTGAAAGTCCATAGAATTTGAAGTATTGGGGGTGTTTTCTTTCTGAAGAGCAGATGGCCTTCAGGTGAGTCAGGCCATCAGTGGCTCCTAAGTGGGGTGACCTCCAATGCGGACTCCATATTCTTGTATTGTGTTCTGTATTCGTCAGACTGAGAGTGTCAGCAGAGATTCTGTCAAGGAGAAGACGGCCAGGCTTGTGGGTTCAGACAGGGCAGGGTGCTACACTCAGACCTGACAGTGTTGACAAATGAGAGAGCAGTCACCTGACCACCTTGTCAAAAGGCCAGAGCCTCCTGCCTCCTGCCTGGAACAGCCAGATTTCTGGGCAGCGCTATCCAGAAGGAGAGAGAGTCAGCTCTGGCCTCTGCAGCACTCCAGGAGAGCCTCTGCAGTCGGGCAAGGGACGATGAAGGGTGGGCTACTCACCGGAAAGCCCCTCATTAGTATCATGGGACCACACGTCTCCGTCTGGAGAGGATGTGCTAGCTGAGATCTCATATAATCAACCACACAGATAGTGCAAATCGTCATTTAAACTCAGGCCCAAATGTTTTGCCTGGAAGCACAGCCCCCATTTGTTCTTCGAACAAAATGTAAATATTTATTGTGTACCGTAGGCTTCGTGAGCGTGAACCAAATTTTGGGAAATAGCTGAAGAATTACTCATCAGCACTGCCACCACTGTACTTTCTGGCCAGAACTTTGTGGTTCTGACTTAAAAGGCAAAGGCAACATTTTGACAAAGACAGAAGTCAGGCATTTGTTAAGAGCAGATCACATGATCGGGGGGGGAGCTACAGAAACTTAAAGAAACATGGAGGGATTCGCCACTCCTTAAAGTGTGTTATGACGTACAATCCCATGGGAAACCCTAAGAGAACACCGAGAGTTCTTCCTTGGGAGAGTTAAAGAGGCAGCATGTTGACACTGTCTGCTGGCCCTGCACTGGGTACGGAAAGCATCCACGCTCCCCACTACACTTACTTAGATAATAGCAGTTCGTTGAGACTATGCCAAAGAACCAGAGCATGATTCCGCAATCATTTGGGATTCTGATCTTAATTTTGAAAGTTAGTTCTTATGACATGCCTTCAGATTGCCTGTCAGTGACGGAAATTTTACATTATATTTAGAAAAGAGATTGCGTCTTTTAGTGTCTTCGTTTCAGTGTGGGAAGATAACTAAGTACAAATAAAATAAAGGCAGTACTGTATATGTAGTATTGTGCAGGGAACGTCTGCATTTGAATGGACGTAACCATGTCTCCATGTCAATGACTGATGATGGGTTGTTACAATTTAGAAAGTGGGACACATGAGATACTAAGAACTTCTCGGAAGGGACACAGTGAAGGGCCCTTGGTATAGACATTGTCCAGAGAGTAACTGTGAGCATTATACACTGCTAACATGTCTCGTGATGCTTATTAGTGGAACCACAGCTATAGGCATAGGCAAGTCCAAATATGTCATCACTGAGTTATTCCCTCTGGATTTGATCTTGTGAAGGTCATTTTGACATATGAATATGAACTTTCAGTATCACTTCGAATATAATAATCTTGGATCATTAAGAAGGTGGTTGCCACCAAGGCCTAGAGAGATGCCAGTAGAGCCAAACGGAGGTCATGATAGTGGTGGTTGTGGTTTATCTCAGTTATCAGTAATGTTCCTCTGAGGAGTCATGCCTGCGGTTAGGATCCCAAAGACATTCTGAGTAATTATTGTCCTTAAAAACTTACTATGTCTGCAAATAACAGGATTGAGAGACAGAGACTCCCATGTTCTGTTCAATGTGGCGATGAAAAACTGGGTTGATTATATAATGATGGAATGTTTCCTTTCCCTCTTATTATTCTATGTAGCCTTGCTCTCTTCTCTCCCCCAAATATCTTACTCCAGCATTTTTCAATGAAGCCAAGCCAAGTTTAGATGGGGGCGGGTCAACTGAACACGTGGTTTGGAGGGGCTATCTAGAAGGATGGGCTGTTTTAGAGTAAAGGGTTGGTAAGAGTGGTATCTCTTAGGGAAGGGATAGCTCTGTCACGTGGTTGCAGATAGGACCTCTGTCCGTCTGTGACCCAAAGGTACCAGGCCAATCACCAGGGTGTAAGAATGGCGTCCCTCTGTGGAGTGCTGACAAGAAAACTGCAGAGGATGAGTAGACTTGTGGGAGCATAAGGGACAGCCACAACTGCAAGACAGTCTGTGTCCTCCACCACTGGGATGGATACAACTGTGCTGAACCTGGATGTGCAGAAAAGATATATAAAAAGTCAACCCATAACCATAAAATAATCATCACTTCCCCTGTGTTACCACGATGGCTAATATGGTCAACGTGACAGCATCCAGAATCGTCTAGCAGACAAGGCTCTGGGCACATCTATGAGGGAGTTTCTAAATTGGCTGGGTTAACTGAGGTGGGAAGTCCCACCTACATGGGCGTGTCACCCCCCCACAGGCTGAGGTACTGGGCTGAAGGCAAGTGAGAAAGCTGAGAAGCGCACTCAACTCTTCCCACCTCCTGCCCAGAGATGCGATGTGACCAGCTGCATCCAGCTGTCGTTGCCACGATTACCTGATGGTGAGAGGCCGAACCCCTGAGCTGTGAGTGAGAGAAACCCCGCTCCTCTGAACTGCTTGTGTCAGGCATTTTTGTCCCAACAGGGAAAGCAGTGAATACAGCTCTCCATCTGGAATCTGTAGAGAGATTACTGTACTACTTCAACCAGCCAGTTAGTGGGTTGCGTTAAAACATGGCTTGATCTGCTAAAAAATGCTCCACACAGGTAGTGAGTTAGAACCCACACAGTGTCACTGTCTGCTTCTTTCAGAGTGATTCACTTTCAGGATAGGGCTGTTAACCGAACAACTAAAACATTATTCAAAATTTTATTGTTGTATAAAGAATACAATGGTTTTCAGCTGTGATTAATCTATTGTAGACGTAGAGGGATTCCCAGGTCACTGACCTCTGTATGGGGTTCAGCATCTGGACTCCTTCAATCCAGGGCTGGAGGGTAGAGTGGTCACCCTCTCAAGGAACTGTCAGTGGTATGTGGGATCCAATGCTGATACAGATGCTCCTGTCTGTGAGTGGCACGCACCACACTGTCCACACTCATCGGTCAAGGTGAGTCCTGTGGCCAGGGTCAAGGCTTCTAGAGAGGAGAAAGAACCAGACAAGACAACAGACACTAGCATTTCCCTCAAGTACCCTCGTGTATGCACGAAAATATGATTGAAATAATTCCTTGAGAGATGGAGCAAGTCAAATTTATGAAGATAGAGAGAATGAAACATTCACAGTCACATAGAGAACTGCAGATACACCAGTGCCGTACAGTGAGAGGCTGGAGCCCAGAAAGACCCAGACCGTAAGCCATAGCCAGTACTGACTTCCCAGCGTGCTACCTCGGAAGAGAAAGATCTGTTAAGGCCAACCTTTCTTTCATGAAAAAGGCTGCCTGTAGGAGGGATTCAGGGTTCAAAACAGCCCACCCTAATGATGTGGGAAGGAATACAACAGGTAGAGTGGGTGGGGTTGGATGTGAGGTAACTTTGGGAGTCAAGGGAAACAAGAGAGAGACAGTACCTCATGGCAGGAAGAATTCCTCCTAAGGATAGGAATGAGTGTCAGTCTTGATTTTCCCAAGAACTGTGGTCCGTAGTGTATAAGAGGAGCCGTGTGTTATAGTCATGGAATCTTTAAAGCCCTGAGCGTGTCGTGTGTAACTGTAGACTGAGGAAGATGCTAATCCTCAGTAAGTTGGAAGGCCTGAGCTCAGAGGGTTGAGGACAGACTTCGAATCTCTCAGCTGGAGAGAGACAGGGTGTGGGGTGTTGCCCCCTCTGCCTTCGCATTCTGCTAGGTCTCTCTGCACTTGGCTAAAGCCTGTGTTGGATGACACTGATCTCCTTCGCTGAGTTCACTGATTCAAATATTAATCTCCCGCCTACTCGCAGACATATCTAGAGACTGTTCCTATCAGTGCCATTTGCTATCTGTATGTCCCCTAACTTTGTCAAGCTGACATAAAATTAACCTTCAGGAGAGGGGACAGATTGCAAATTGATGGGGATGCAGGGGCTGTGGGATCTTCAGACTCACTTTGTTGTTGAGACCTTAAGATGGCAGAACACTGGAGTTGTTGGTACTGGGGATTTCTGATATCCTGAGGGTCTGGGGGCCTTTTAACTCTGAAAAATAATAATGAGGAGAAGTGATTAGCTATTTTAATAACGCAAGAAGCTCGGGTCTTCATCAGTTCTACTAGCTTTTTTGTCTTTGGGCAATGAGCAGATAAATAGTCTTACCCCAGCAAGAGGTGCTGACTTTGCACAAAGCAATGAGGGACACAGACAAATACCCTGAGCTATGGAAGCTCGGTAGTCACCCCAGGACATGCAGCATGCCTGCAGTAGCCTGAGTCTGGCAATCAGCAGGAAGCTGGAGAATGGGTGAGTGTTAACTGTACAGTAACAGACATACGTACATGCCATAGCGTGTCAAAGGGGACACAGAGCCTCCTCTTTTCCCTCCTGATACACACGTGCCATCCAGTGAGTGAGAGCCCAAGCACAGAAAGACCCAGACCAGAAGACAGCCACAGTCAGTACTGACTTCCCAGTGTGCCGTCTTGGGAGAGCATCTCTCGGGTTCAGAGAGCAGCCCCAGCTGAAGGAGCTGGGGTAGAAACGAAGTGGACCCTCTGAGTCAGCCGTCTGCACTCTCAAAATCATGGTACTTTAAGCCATTGGATCTGAGGAATCCAGCTTGCAGCAAAACGTTTCTGAGACGTAATTCATCTAATTGTTCATAAAAAATATTTATAGGGGACTCCCCGTGAAAAGGCAAGGCTGTGGCTTTTGGATGCAAACCCCCGATGCTGTCCTTCATGCAGGTGTAGGACCTGTTCCAGGAGAGAGAACATTCTAGAACACTTAATCCTAATCATCCGTAAACCAAGTCTCTCCTTTTAAAACTACTACTTCATGGGTCCCATGGCTCTGGGGCACAGTAGCAAGAGTCCTTGTTTGGGCTTCCATACCAGCATGAGCTCAAATCACACTTGTACCTCCAGACGTCCACTGTTCCTCTTCTCTTCACAGAGCCATGAAGGGCAATGGAGACCTCGACTATCCTAACCCTACTTCCACTCTGTGGGATTTTACTTCCTTTATTTGGTGTGTGTGTGTGTGTGTGTGTGTGTGTGTGTGTGTGTGCACGCATACATGCACTCACATGAGTGCTTATGCACTTATGCATGACCGTTTATGGAAGTCAGGACAATTTGCAGATTCAGTCCACTAACCCTCCACTGTGAGCCCCAAGTCATCAGGCAGGGTGGTAGGCAAGCATCTTGACCCACTGAGCCATATTGTGAACTCAAACTCTGCAGAGCCATGAACCACCAAGTCTGATGTGTTGTCAACCATGGCTTAGGCCAGGCTCCCACTGCTTCTCCTCCTGGGCCTTAGACCTGAACATCCATGGCCTCTTCATGGGAGTGTGTCCCCAAAAGGCATAGCAAGGGCTGTCTCTTCTGAGCCTATGCTTATCCAACATCTCCTTGG
The DNA here is from genome assembly GCF_011064425.1 of Rattus rattus. Taxonomy (NCBI): domain Eukaryota; kingdom Metazoa; phylum Chordata; class Mammalia; order Rodentia; family Muridae; genus Rattus; species Rattus rattus. The sequence goes on along the minus strand of NC_046168.1, from coordinate 50,833,164 downwards.
AATATCAGACTGCGTCTGACTGACGTGGAGATCTGGTTCCTGACCCCATCTATCACAGGTCACTTTTCTGACCTGTTGCTGCCTCAGAACCACCAAATGCCCTCATTCCTCTCCACGACAGCCTAGTGGACACCCAGACCTTCCTTTTCTTCTCATGCTCATCTGACCCTGCACTCAGAGAGTTTACGTTGAGCCCAATCTCGGTCCAGAGCACCACCCATGCCTCCCTTCTCACGAGGGACCCCACTTCCTCCGCTGCTCCTAACGGCTTGCCCTACAGATCAGCCAGCAATGCTCTTCCATTTTAACAAAGCCCCGTGGACCTCAGTGCTGTAGCTGGCTTTCCATGGATCAGCAACTGACTTCCCGGTTCTGCCTGCATCACTAGCTTTGCCTCTCCTGGTGCATTATGGTTGTTTTATAGACGCTGCCCTTGAGCTCCACCAGCTATCCAGCTCTCTCTGTAGGTGCTCAACAAGAAGGAGTGGGTCTATGGGGTTTGTATTCCAGGGTCCGGGGAGTTTGTTCTTCCTCACCCAGACTTACATGGAAGAGAAGAACATTGCTATACTCTTAGCCATTGTGACTTTTACAACCTTTGGAAGATAGGAGGACGTAGTGACTATCTGTCTTGAGCAGACTCCACTTGGCCAACGACTGCAAGTGAGGTGACAGTTCCCACAGTATCTAACAGCCCTCCCAGTATTGCTTGCGATTGCAAGAGGAATGTAAGGTGGAGAGTGGAGTGGACAGATACTTGGTCAGGTCAGGGCAATGCAGGGTGGTAGGTGCTATGAGCCACAGGGCCTGGATGGGGCCCCTTGGTGCCATAGGAAATGTGTTCTGATTGAGACAAGTCTCTCTACCTCTTGGTGAACCTCAATTTCCCCATCAAAATACTGGGTTGACATTAAAATCTTTCCTAATGCGTATGTGGAAAATGAGCCATATAGACATGAAAAAAATTTATATTACTTCCCCAGATATAAGATAAAATCCTGTCCCTGGAGTCATCTGGACTTCCACTATGATATTAAATGGAAATATTTTAGGACTCATCACTTATTGCAAATGGCTGCCCAGGTTTCTGCAGATTTACCCAAGATCCTCTCCAGAGCAAGAACTGCCTTCCTGGGCTCCACAGGCTGGGCTGGGAAGTGTCCTTTACTTTTCTCACAAATAAGAAGTTTTGGGCCCAGCAGCCTGCCCATGACATCAAGCTACTAAATTCGTATGACAGTCATGAAAGTCTCCCATCATTGGGGACACGGTGTGATTTTCCGCCTCTGACAAGCCCGTGTATTGAGTATGATAACAGTTACTTTGTCTTCATCCACTGCCCGACTATCATATCAATCCATTTGATGATCCAGCCAGCCGAGCCGGGCACTTCTGTATCAATCTTCATAGAGCTCTGCCTGTTGTCTAACAAAGAGGCCTGAAATGAGATCACTCAATCACACCGCCGCTCGGCCGCGCGCGCGCCTGGAGGATTTTAGCTCCCTGTCACTTTTCCACTGCAGAGAGGAGAAAACGGGGCTAATTGCGATGGAAACACCTGAGAGCCGTCAGAACGGAGCTGACTGCACAGACTGCGCGGGAGCCAAGGCGCAGACTGGACAGCGCAGGCGCGTTAAAGCAAGGCTACGGACAGTAGTGTGCTGTGAGGTACTTCTGTTCAGTGATGCTCACACACATGGTTTCTTGGGGCTGGGATGCTGGTTCCCTTTTATTGTCTCTCTGTACTTTCTGGAAACATCTGGAGAATCCATTACTTGTTGGATGGACAGTGACAACCCAAAAGTGTGCCGGGGTTTCCCTTAAATTTAAAGTACAATAAAAATATTTTATAAATCAGAAAGTATGTCAAGAAAAATATTACATTTAAAAACTGCAATGGTGATATGAGAGGGGGGGGAACTCAACACGATCTCCGTGTTGTTTGCACATTTCAGTAGCTCTATGAATAAGGGGCTGGGGGAGAGAGAGAGAGAGAGAGAGAGAGATGGGATGGGAAGCTCTTCTCCATCCCCGTCTGTTCCTACTCCATTTTGAGAAGTCTGGGACTCAGGGAGAAGGCAGTTTCCCTGTGCTTAATCAAAGAAAATGCAAACCCTAATGACATCTGATAAATCTAGAAACATCTTTCCCAACAGGACCGAGGAAAAGGCTCCAGGACTGAGAAGGGTTTTCTTTAGTCGGCGGTCTGGACTCTTGTGTGAGCCGTTTCACAGACGGATGCTTCCGAACTGCAAGGTCTTCGGTGTCTCATTAAAGAGACGGGTGCACTGCTTTTAAGAAATGACGGGATGCCCAGTCACCGTCAGCTTGGGAGCACTGTTGACCTTCGGCGCCCTTGAGTAAGGCTCTGTGCGCTACAGCACCCCTGCGCGTCTCCACACTACCTTCTGGGGAAGGGCATATCACCCAGATCGTTCTGAATCAGGCCGGGGCTCACTCCTGGAAACGCGAGATAGGAAGGGACTTTGTCATTTGCAGGTACTGCCGCGTCCCTGCGGGCCAGGTGCCGAGGAACATGTTAATTATTCCCCTTCATACCAAACCTTTATGCTTTAAATACAGTCTCTCAGAAACCCACGAGCAGATGTGCAGCGGCATAACACAAATGAAGAGGCACACTGAGGTTCCTTAGGCATGCCGGTGGGAATTCTGGGGTGTCGGGCGGTGCACATGGGGCTCCATTGCGCATCTGTGGCTGAGGCTCTGACCCCTATTTGGCTTTTCGTGCATTTGTTTTTCTCCTATTTTAAGCAGCACAGGGACAAACAATGTCGCTAATGATTTCTCTGTGACCCAATTTGGCTATAGTTTACACACACACATAAAGTTCTTGATGCAATATTGGAAAGACACAAAGTGACATTAAACCCGAGTTCCTGCTGCACAGCAAAAAAAAAAAAAAAAAAAAAAAAAAGGAGCAGAGGAAAGAAGACCCCAGGAATGGCTTTCCTCTTCCTGAGGAAAATGTCCTTTGTTGTGACCTTGGATGTTTGTAAGGGGTGGCAGAAGACGGGAAAAGTGCCAAGGATGCACAAATATGAGGTGTAGGTTTTGCGCAAGATGTCGTAACAAAATTGATGTCTCATTTAGTCTACAGTCTTCCTCCAGCTCCACATGGGCTGAGAATCCCTCTGCTTTGGAAAAATCTAAGGACCAGTTTTGCAACGTCACCATTTTTTTCCCATCATCCAAATACCTCAGCTTCAATTAAGCTCATAAACCTCCTACCTATGGTTTGGTTGGGTGAGCAACGGCTTGTAGGAGGGGAGCTGGATGAGTGTGCTGTCTGTGTGAGATATAGTCCAATCAGGACCAAAGTTTTCCTTGTCAGTTTTGATATATCCGATAATAGCTGTAGGTTGTCTCGCAATGTCCAATGTCCTGTGAAGATGGGCTTTTCATATTCTTTACTGTTTTTTGCTGACAAAACGTTGCCCGGACTTTTGCAGTTTTGTGAAATGAAACAACAGTAAAAACAATACATAATTCAGCCTCCTTTGCCTGGCTGCAGCCCCATCCTGTGACTGGTTTTGGTCGGATGTAGAAGTCCTATTGATCGATGCCTTATAAGCAAAGCCCCGTGACCAACAACACAGCCCATTGCTGTCCTCTCCGCACATGTGTGCCAGCACATAACTCAGGGTCACCTAAGGTCTTATCTCCTGACATCTTGGATTCTGGGGGCGGAAGAAGAGTACAATACAGCATGAGGCATCTTGCTGTCCCTTATCCGGTTTCCCACGGGTCTCTTCTGTGGGTGGCCTGTTTCTTCTTAGGAATCCCAATCCACTATTTATGCCCACCCCTCATCCTACTTTTGTAGGGACAGTATCTCCAGGGAATTTCCAAACCAGCCAGCAAATTCTTGTGACAGTGAAGCCAGCCCTCATGGTCACGTCCGCAAGCACAGTCACACTGATGTGTGCATGGTAAGTTATCGGTGAACGCACGTGAAAGGCATTCATGTGTGGATGTATGCAGATTGAGCACACATTTCAGGCTCAGCCCTGTGTCAACGCCCTCTTACACACACACACACACACACACACACACACACACACACACACACACAGAGCACAGCCCGGAACATCCATTGTCTAGGTCTCTTTGTAAATTACAAACCTCTATAGTCAGAATGATTACTTAAGATTACTTAAGATTCATCTATTTTAGTGCGGAGAACCAATGGTTAAAGGGTGTGTTTGCTGAAGGCACTGCTCATGTTTTCTGTATTTTTCTTTTTCACAGCAGTTAACAGGTGTGAATTGGCTATGGTTAGCAGAGACTTCCTGCTGTGGCCTGGCCTCTTCCCTTCACTATGTCCAGCATGCCCAGCATTTGCACCTCCACAGCACTGGGTGGTCTGAGAAGTGCACTTCTGTCGGCATGGGTCATATACAGATGCTCTGTGTGGAATGCACAGAGTCTGGGGATATGCAATGCTTCAAGGGCGAGGAACCAGCCCTCAGGGGTCAAGCCCTGCCCTTTGGGTGAATCTGCAGTCAGTGAGCCTGGCTTGGCTGCAAGCCCAAGAATTGGGATTGGTTTTTGGATGTACAGGAATGAAACCTTCATGGTGGCCTCACCTAGATCTTCACAGTCATCCATAGTGCATTCCCTGAAGCAGAGAGCTCCAAGGCTCAGAGACCTTTCCAGATGGTACAGAAAGTGTAGAATTGGAGGTTGGGATGAGGTCAGTGGTCTTGCCATTCTCCCTGAGCTCCTACCACATTCAGCTTCTCTGTCAATGTCACCCTTACCGAAAACGCACCATACCCTCAAGAAAGAGACTTGCTTGGCTGTCTGTCTTTGTTGAACAGTCAGAGCTCATGACTCTTATGTTTTATGATTTACAGAGCGACATCTCTGTCTCTTCTGGTTTTGTCCTCCTGGTCAAACAATTTTTAAAAATTATTTCATCATAATCACTTTACAAGTAATAAAATGGAGACCAAGAGAATTACATACACACCAAAGTCACAGGGCTCCTTACAGGCAGGGTTCAAATCTTCAGCAAGGGCTTGGTCTCACAGCATAGGGAAGGTAATGCCTTCTTCCCTTTGAGGGGGAGAAGGTCAGAGCCAGGACTACAGGTTGGAGCAAGAGCTAAGAAATGGTGAGCTGGAGTTGGGTGAGTTTCCAAAGGTAGACATGGGTTAGGAATACCTGGAGCTTTGCAGGTGGGGCAGGTGGGATATGGACAGGTGGGGCAGGTGCAGGTGGGGCAGGTGCAGTGCAAGGGTGGGCAGGTGGCCAGGGTGTGCAGGAAGAGACTAGAAGAATGTACTCAGGATGGAGCAGTTGTCCCAAAAGGTAAATACAGGCAAGTGCAAGGGATGACCAAGCAGAGAAGTATATATGATGATGTGGGTCTTCCATGTGTGTGTGTGTGTGTGTGTGTGTGTGTGTGTGTGTGTGTGCATGTGTGTGTGTGTGTGTTGTGGGTGTGTATGTGTGTGTTTGTGTGTATGTATGTGTGCATGTGTTTGTGTTGTGTGTGTGTGTGTGTGTGTTGGCAGTAGTAGGGACTGCCTGAGGTTACAGGAGCTACATGAGATAAAGTTTCATACAATATCAGGAGAGTTCACCTTTTATTGGTGTTCAAAGCTTATTGGCTTCCCAGGATGTCTCAGGAGACATCCCATAAAGAGGAGAGAATCCACAACAACACACATGGAAAGAATGCAGACTGAAAGGACACTGGGCTTACGGAGGAGTGTGCCTTCTTCTGTGGGACCACCTAGGACCATTTGATTAGTCACGGCAACGCTGACTGACACATGGTGCATTCAAGACTCCTGATGCCAGCAAGCGAAGACCCCACGCTAGTGCTCAAGCCTACGTTAGATACAGGAAGAAGGTGCACAGAGTCTTAACAGACTGTGAGCTGCGGATGCCAGTGTAAGTGTGGACTGGGGACTTGGGACAGAGGTGTGCACTTACGAGCAAGAAACAGGGGTGAGGACAAGGAGCGGGTCAATGGGGAGCAGGACAAGAATGGGGAAGAAAACGAACAGCAGGAGGAAGGAAAACAGGAGCAGGAGGAAGGACACGGATCAGAAGAGGGGAGAAGGGAGAAGAATTGATGAAGAGGATGAGGATGCAGAGCAGGAGCAAGGGCAGGGCCAGGGGCAGGGGCAGGAGCAGCGGCAGGGGCAGGGGCAGGGGCAGGGGCAGGGGCAGGAGCAGGGGCAGGAGCAGGGGCAGGGGCAGGGGCAGGAGCAGGGGCAGGGGCAAGAGCAGGGGCAGGGGCAGAGGCAGGGACAGAAGCAGGGGCAGGGGCAGGGGCAGGGGGAAGGAGGAGGAGCAGGAGGAGGAGCTTGGGATCAGGAGGATGGAGAGCAGGAGGAGCAGGAATAGGAAAGAACTCTCTGCCCAGCACACACTCTCTCTGCTGGCTCCTCCTCCACAGTCCTTTCTATGATGTGTTTCTGCTCTGTGGGCCCTTGAAGCCTCAAACACCACCATGGGCATCTGCAATCCTTCATCCTCCCCAACCAGGCCTCTCCCCCTGCAGGGCTCTCCCTCCCCATTCCTCTTAGGTTGTCCTGATCCTCCTGTGGTCCCCTTGTGCTGCTCAGTCTCATGCATGCCCGTGGCTGCTTCCATGGGCACGCTTTGGCTTGATGGGAGAACCCACAGCAGCATGCTGTATTCAAGGAAGATTTCCCCCATTCGAGGGGAAGTTTTCAACCTTGTTCAGTATGTTAGTCATTCAACATTAAGCATAGAGGATACTTCAGGTGTGCTTGAAAATGTGGCAGGTGTTCATGTGTGCTTTAAAATATTTTAGAGCTTTTCATCCGTAGGTTTGCCCAACGCATAGTTATTATTGTGCTGGGAGTGTGGGGTTTTATTTTGTTGTTGCCGTTTTTCAATTCATCTAAATTTTCCAAAGTAAACTCTACAACCTTGTAAGGCCCTTAAAAGATCACATTAAAGAGAATTGAACTCTAGGAAAAATCAATTGAAAAATGGTAGTTCTGAGTTTTGGTGCTCTATTTAAAGTTTTTAAAATTTTTTTTAAAATATACATCTGGTGTGAGAGCAATGGTCAGGTAGACAAAACTGATGTGTGAGGTAGAGAGAGGGCTTAGCTGGTAAAGTGCTTGGTTCATGAGTGTGCAGACTGGAGCTCCATTCTACAACCCATGTAAAGAGCTGTGTGTTCAGGGAAGACAGCACCAAATGGAACCGCTCCTGTATCGCCCCTATCTCTTAGGTTCAGTGAAAAATGCAGAAGGAGGAAGGTAGAGCAGAGGACCAGGCCACTTGGTGCGATGTAGCATCTTCTGGACATGACAGGAAAACTGTACCTGTGAAATCTGAATAATATGATATCCTAAATAAAGCTTGCATAGCGATGCCATTCAGTGTGGAAATTTCATATTGCCTTTTCCCTACACAGAAACGTATAGATAACTAATGACATGAGTGAGTGAGCGAGAGAGAGAGAGAGAGAGAGAGAGAGAGAGAGAGAGGTGGAGACAGACAGAGACGACAGAGACACAGATGCAGACAGACTGACAGACAGACAGACAGAGAGAAAAAGAATGATGGAATCAGTTTTCCTTGAGCTCAGTTCCCTGATTATCTGCCAGCAATAGTAAACAGATTCTGTAGGTTACACACACACACACACACACACACACGCGCGCGTGCATTGTGTCCATTCTTTTTCTCTTCTTGATAAAAAAAAAAAAACAAACAAACCTCAAAACAACTTAGGGAAGAAAGTGTTTGTTTTGGTGTTTCCAGAAGGGAAACTGTCCGTCACGGCCGGTAGGATTGGCAGCAAAATAGGCATGGCCACCTGAGCAGTGAGGTGAGACCTCACATCCTCAAATGCAAGCACAGAGCTGAGAAAGGAAGCAGGGAGTGGGTGAGGCTACACGTACTCCAAGCCCCACCCCCTGTCACTTCTTCCAGCAAGGTTCTACCTCCCAAAGGTTCCACCACCTCCCCACACAGCAAATAGTGGCACCAGTAGCTGAACCCATGAAGGACTTTTCTCATTTTAACCATCCCATCTAGGTATCAACAATAAAGAAGTCACGTGTATGTGGTGGGACATGGGAGGAGTTAGATGGAAAGAGAAAGGGAGGAAAGGATATAAACGGAGAAAGTGGAGAAAATGGTGTATTTATATATGAAATTCTCCAGAAAAAAATAGGTGGGGGATGGTGATCAAGTTACTACAAAACCAACCAACCAACCAACCAACCAACCAACCAACCAAACAAACAAACAAACAAAAATAATGCGAGGTGTGGTAGTTCCCTTCAATCCCAGTAGTGGAAAAATGGAGACTGGTAGATCTCTGAGGCTAACCGAACTGGCTAGCTCCAAGCCAGCGAGAGACCGCCTCTGAAAACAATATGGGTTTAGTGTGATGGCTTTAATCCTAGAGCTTGGGGTTGGGGAGGAGGTGGACCTCTGGGCATTCCAGGCCTGCTGGGGATACATAGAAAGGGCCTGTCTCAAAACCAAACAGTACGACTGTAGCCGAAGGGACAAGCAAGATGGAACTCTCCTGAAGAATGACACCTGGGGTTGACCTCTGACCTCTACACAACTTGTGTATGCTCATACATGCACCTGCACACACATGACCAATACAGAAATGCATGCACATGAAGGTATCAACTAAACTGTGTGTCTATAAGCATGTTTTTGGTGCAAGATGATGCTTTATATCAATGAAGAACATGTTCTAAACTCTCTTCTCAAAAGAAAATCTAACTCAAAAGTGGTTTCTAAAAAAGAGTAGATTGGAGAGCTGTCTCATGGGCTATGAACAATTTCTATTCTTGTAGACATCCTGAGTTCAGTTCACAGCACCTCAAACGGTGTGTAACTTCAGTTCCAGGTCCTCTGATGCCTCCTTCTAGACCATACAGGCACTAGGCATAGACACAGAACACATACATATATGTATTCACACATTCATACACATAAATATAAATAAAAATTTTTTTAAAGGAGGCACTGAAATTGGAAGTGTGTTAGTTGGGGCAGGGGCCTTCTGAGGTAAAGGAAGGATAGGGTAGAGGTTGGGAAGTTGTAGATAGTCCCTGGGTAGTCATTCTGAGAAGTTGTGGATAGTCCCCAGGTAGCCATTCTGCACACAAGGGAATGTGTAATGCTGTTGGAACCCATGGCTGCTGCTTGAGCTGTGAAGTGAACACCCTCTGAGCATTTTCCCAGAGTTCCTGTGGGTTTTTTTTGGGCCAGCACTGGATGAGAGGAGAGGTACTTTAGATGACGAATGGAAGGAATTCCCCCACTTTCAAGGTGCTTCCCACAAGACGTGAGGCGGCGAGATGCCTGTGTAATAAAAGTATTCATCCGTATCACCCATAGCGGCTCACGTCCCTAATTAGACCTTTAAGCGTGCAGTCAATGCAACCCGGATGTGAGATGAGTTCGAGCGAAAGCTACAATTACAGCATCGACGTTCACATTTGCTGACGTTTTCGTGCTTCCATTTGTAATCTCAACTTTGCCTTAAGTTTTCGTGCTTAATTTCTTCTCCATTTTTTGAAGCCACAGACAGCACTGATGTTAGCAGCAGGCAACCTTTGTGTACTGCAAGTGGCTCTTCTTCTCTTGGGGACTAGACAGGCTGAGGAAGGACTTGTTTTGGGGTGCTCCTGTTGCTTTTACTAGGGACAACTATTTGAAATGCTGTCATCCCCATCACAAGCAGATGGCATCACAAGCAAATCACCCATTCCTGATAAGTTTGGAGACAGTTTCTAAGAAGTTTGGGGCTGACTGAAGGGGTCACTAGAGTGAAGAGATCAAAAGAGATACTAAATCTTTCCTTGATCACTTTCTCCCCTAATATAGAGAGCCTGTGTAAAGTTGGTTCAACTAGTAGCAATTGCACTAGGTAAGAGCAGGGTGTATAATCCTGTCATATCTCCATGTTATTAGAACTCCATCTGTATAGATCAAGAAATGGTTAATGATGGAAGCAGAAAGGTGTGGCAGGGCACGTCTGTGTCTTAAGCTGTTGGGACTGCAGACGTCTGTGGACCTGATTTCACTAAGGACCAGCCTGGGGTCCAACTAGGCTGGGGAAATGGAGTGGGGCTCCTATTTGTGTTTCTCAAACCTACCCCTCTTTGTCCATTTCCTTCCTTCTCCATGTCTCTACTGGCCTTGCAGGACCCGGAGGGCCAAGGGTCAAGGCTCTGCTCCAACCCTCTGATGCTGTTATCTCTGAGTGAGGCCTGTAACTGACCTGTAGTGATGTTAACACCCATAGCAGATCGCTATGGGATGGGGAATTGCGAGATGGGATGGGGTGGGGGGAGCAAGGCTTCAGAGATCGATGTGTGTGTTGGTGTGCACAGGAGCAGGTTGGCTAGACATTGGGAGCCATTGTGAGAAGTGCATGAGGTTCTAAGTCTGATACTGGCAGATATCTGCTAGGGCTGAGTTCTGGTGGCAAAGGAAACTCAACCTTGGCCTCATCCGTCTCCCTGTATGGGATGAAGATGAGTCTGAGCTGCACTCCCATGCATTTCCCTTCTGCCTTTCGGTCCTTACACTTTTCTAGTAATAGGTACAACGATTATTAGAAACAATACTTTGTATCTTCTGGAGACACCTCAAGTCCTTATACTTTTGTTGTAATAGCTACAAATGTTTCTACTTCGTGTCTCTGGAGACACCTCAATAAACCACCGAGAGAAAGAAGGTGGGCTCTGGTCCCACAGGCCGAAAGTTGACTGCTCTTGTATAAGCCCACTGGAGATGCTCGTTCCTGTACCCCATCTCCCTTTGCCTGAACAGGAGAACGTGAAAAGTTTTGTGCTCCATGACCCCTTCTTCGAACATTATGGAGATGCCTGGCAGGTCCTACAGAAGTTGCTGAAAGGCCACGATAATGCTACTCTTGTTCTTCAAGCCTCAATTAAGCCAAGCTAGGACACAGACCCTGGATCCTCTGCCTACAGTCCTTGCTGCCTCTGAGCCTTCTCTGTATAAACTTTAGAGAAACTGATGCCTGTGTAAACAGAATCCCCATTCGCTGTACAAAAGCTTCCCGATGGGAATGGTCTCATCTCAGTCAAAGTGAAGTTGCTTCTTGAGAGGAAGACAGGTTGGCCTTGACTATTACCAAATTTCAGGTTGGTCACAGAAGCCTAAGTGGTTAAAAGTTTCATTATAAAGGTAAACAATACTCATACATGCATTGCCTTGAATGTATATGTATATGTACATGTACGTGCACATGAACATGAACGTGAATGTGTATGTGTATTTATGTCAACTGTGAGTTTCGATGTTTCTATTTTCAATATAAAATTGCTAGTGTAAGCTATAATCTTATGCTTATACATAACATTTGACGTCATATTTTCAATGAGTCTCTATATTTCTTCATGGTGTTTATAATCACTGTTATTTTTGACATTAAACGTCATTTAATAGCTCACACTTTGTCCAATTTAGGAGTATCAGCATTGGGCTAATTGCTATGGATTTAATAATATACTTAAGCTTCACATTTGACATTAAGCTTCGAAGCCAAATGTTTTGGGGTTTTGCAAATCACAACTGTTTAAAAATCCAATCTGAGGGGCAAACGGAGACATTTTCATGTTTGCTTGGGATAGTAACAATGTCGCTGCTAAACCAAGGTAGGAACTGGAGTAAGAAGGAGTGGCTGTGCAGACTCACATTTGGAAGTGGCAGGGGTCTATGGGAAAGAACCTGGCAGGGGTCTATGGGAAAGAGTCTGGCATTTCTATGGACCACAGAATGGAAGAGTTAAGGTCAAGAGCTTCGTCTCACGTTCTCCTTCTTGGTGACATCTTCCAGGCGAGCATGGTACTGGAGCAAGGAGAACTGGCTTGGGATCCAGACCTTGGATCCTGCCTGACATCAGTACATGCCTATAAAAAGCTGTCTTAGGCTTTCTTCCCAGTGTGGGAATTTTGGGTACCAAATTGAAAACATTTAATCAGAAATAAATCATTTTGCTGAACTATGGGTCACTCATGCACGTCAGTACTATATGTCTTAGGGATACATTAGTCTTACCTACATTTTTATTGGGCTCCCTTTTCACCTATGGAGTTACAAAAACAATCAACACAGCTGACTGTAGGCAAGCAGCTTGATGCTTACCATGGAGACACTCACCTTGGAGAACAGCAGTTGGGCTCTTCCTGTATTTACTGGTGGCCTCTCCCTTCCTGTGGGGAAGGCGCTGTCCTTTCTACCCATAAGAATACATCTCTCTGCAAGGAACTGGCAGAACTTGATGGATTTAAAAAAAATCAATTTGGGGGGTAATTTTATAGTATGTATTCAAAGTCATTTTCTAAGAGGTTCATCCCATTTTTGAGTAGCTTGGCCCTAAATACTGAAGCTCATTCACTTTCCTGTTTTGGCTTCTAAACACAGACTATTAGATACAGAGATTACACGGAATCATCACGCAGCCAGGAAGTACATAGCAAGCAAATGCCAGCTGGAATTAGTCGACCTGCTGTAGTGAAGGATCCAGTTATCCCAGGAACTTCCGCATCATGGTCCACCTCCGCCACTTTCTTTTGAAGTTTGCCATAGGAAAATATTAGGATCTGGTTGATGCATCTCTGAGAGGACGATGCTGGTCCTTAGTGCGAAATAACAGAGCCACGTGTGGAGACACCTTACCCGGAGCGGCAGATCTCCGGTTAAATTATCCGTGGTATTGGGAACGCGCAGGTCGTTGACTATCCCAATTTAATTTGGGCAGTACAGGACATTTCTAATAATTAATACTGTAATAACACTTAATGATCTGCACTCATGCAATCTGAAAATCCAGCTAATGGTGCAGTTTTAGTGATTGCACAAACAGCAAGTTTTAAATGTGTCAAATGCTGCTATTTCAGCATCCTGATGCCAAGCAGGAGACCCTGCCCGTGGGCTCCAGCTGACCCAGGCCCAAGCCTAGCCAGGACTGTGCTGGGGCTGGGTGGGTCTCCAGGGAAACCTTCTGTGTGGCTTGAAGCTGGGGCAGGGGATGTAGAGGGAATGACACAGTTCTTCCAGATGGAAGACACATTTAAAAACTGTGTAGATAGTCAGAGCGAGGGGGTGGGGGGTACTGGAGAGTGGAGATGAGGTTCGGAGTGGTAAGGACTGTGCAAACTTCATTAGAAAGGAATTAATATTTTGGAGACTTGCCCAATAGATAGCGCTGTGTTCATTAACCTCAGCCTCTGCTTGTCTTGCTGTTTCATTTGGCATACACAAAACTGCCCTTCGATAGCCTTTCAGGGCTGATCTTAGACACTTCAGTGACTGTTCTTCCACATCCATGGGTGGTAATAGCATGCTCTGTTGAGGACTATAGTACAGTTATTATTGTTGTTGTTGTTATATGGGAAACCATTCCATTCTCTACCACCCATCATCTCTGTAAGAAAAACTGAACTTAATCAGCACGGTTAGTGTAACCAGGGCAGTCCCTGGCAGTTTGCTCAGTTAACCCCATCATCATTGCTTGTGCAACTCCCTCTGGGATTCCCACCACCAGCCATTCTATAGAGTAAGAAGGGATGTATAGAGAGAATGCCATTCTGACACCACACTAAGGAAAACCTGCTTCCTCGCACCCTTTCCCTGCACTGGTGGGATACAGGGACCCGATGACGTCAAGCTGTTCAACTCCTCAGAGCGTGCAGATCCCTTATCGGCTACTGATACAGATCCAGGAGAGAGATGGATCCGGGTGATGCCAGCAACACATGAACTAGCTTTTCTCACACACGCATAGCCGATTCAAAGCAGCGTTTCAAGTTAACTTTGGTTTCGATGACACGTTTACATGGGGGAGCCATTTGCAGACGGAGGCGATAACTCCGACATGGTCACGTTCCTCTGGTCCTCTTTCCTGTTATGCTTTTATCTTTAACGTGCTATCCTGTAGTTGCCGCTCTGATGCTGTTAGGATATCACCAGCCTCGGGGAGGGACTGCCGGCTCATTGATTGCCATGAGGAGAGTCTATTACAGAAGTCTTTAGAACCCGAAGAGCAGGAAGAAGACACCGGATGAAGCATCGCTAACAGGCCAAGGACGAGAGAAGAAGGTTTAACGTAAACCAGTACTCTTGCCTAGGATGCCCCAGTGGAACAGGTTATATCTTTCCAGAAAGCTCCATCCCGCTTTGGTACCCTTTCCTCTCCACCTCTGTCCCGAGGCCTGCTTCCTCTGCTTGCAGAGGGCAGGTCTCATTAGCAACAGGAATTAAATTAACTGTTTAGGAAAAAAAAAGCCTCAGCCCCATTAAAGCAACATTAAAGGTGCATCGTACTCATGGGCTTACAGGGCGAGAGGTAAATTCAGACTGAAATCCTGCCTTCGCTTTAATCAAACTCGGGTCTCCAATAGTGTGATTCATCTACTAAGTACATTCCAAAATTTCACCTAAATGAACGTCCAAGATCATACTGTGAGTCGGATGAGATTAACCCCATTTTATAGATGATTAAATTGAGTCCTCAGAGACACTCCAAACCTGGTCCAAAACCACAGTGGGACAGGAATCTAGGAAATGTGGCTCTACCCACACTAATGTTTATACCACAGTTGGGGACATAACACATTTCAGGACTACTGACATAGCTGGATCCACAGGGACTGGCTCTCAGCTTCATGCTTCCAATAGGCTGCTCACTTCAACTCGGATTGACGGTCCAGCTGAGGTAGGTAGGAGCAAGGTGGGGAAAGCCTAGGGACTGTGAAGGACAGTGAAATTTCCATGTGTAGCAACTAGCAGTCCTTTTATCCCTAGCAGAGCACCTCTCGGTAAAGGGCTCTGCACCAGGTACTGTAGTGGTACAGCTGTGAACCCTGAGCAGAGCAGACAGCTCTACCCCTTGACCTGCACACCCCTAGGACAGGTGCGAAAGGCTCAGGGATCACAGAGAAGATGTTAACTGTGGAGACATGGGTCAGGGAAATCCCGATTCCTGGCAACAAACACAAGCACCTGGGATCAGACTGCTGTGTCAATCAATCGGCTGACAGTGGTTGTCATGGCACAGATGTGGTCAGGGAGAGGAAAGACTACAGTGGTTCAGAACACAGGTACGGGAGATGTGCACAGCTTTTTCATTGTGCAAAGATGGAAGAGAAAGAAAGCTGACTGGGCCTGGGCCTTCCCCACAGTATAGAACCCTAATTTACGTAAGAGACCTCTTTTACAGCCTGGATGTCCTGCGATCCACATGAACCACCACATTTAATTTCTAGGATGTGCTCACGAGTTAGAAGTGCTTCTGGTCTGAATTTACAGATAGGGAAACTAAGGCCCAGACATGCTATCTTACTCAAGAAACAAAAAACAATAGTAGACATTGGAATGTCGTTAGCCTCTCTGCGTTCTGTAGGCCCTAGTCAGGGAGTGGATGTTTACAGGTGTGGGCAAGGGTAATAGTCACCATGATGAAAGCTATGCATTAATACCACCCCCATCCCCTAATTCTGGGCAGTTATGCTAGATAGCTGTCTGCTACATGCATAGACCCCCCCTTCTGTCCTTAAGCCGGAAGAAGCTCAGATGCCACTTCTGATTCATGGCTTAATCTTATAGACATAGGTCCCTGTGGTGGATTCCTTATCCTCGTCTCTCCTTCTTGCATATGGTGAGCAGACCTCAGAGGTTCACTTCAGGACGCCACTGGAGGATGGGTATCAGGAAGAGCCCAGAGTCTCCCAGCCATATCTCAAAAGCTCTGTGCAACCTTCCCAGGAAAGAAGTGTCCTGTGCTCGGATCTTTGTGGTTTATTTTTCAGTGGAAACACTAGACACCATGAGGGAAGTATTTCATGGTGACTTAAGTGGTTCTAGGGAGGCTGCCCACATTATCCAGAGCCTCATGCATTTAGATACACAACTTACTGTACTTCGGCTTAAATACTTTCTGTAAGAGAGGAAGCAAACCTTTTCCTGGATGGCTGTTAGATAATTGTTCCCAGTGACTTACATAATTGTTCCCAGTAGCAGCGGCTCAGCCTGTAGTGTCCTGCCAGCTCTAGAAGGGGCCGTTCTAACTCTGCTCCCAGTGAGGACAGTCCATGACCTGGAGGCAGGTGTGTGCTTCTCTGGCCCGTCCACAGCAAGTCACAATTCCAATCCAGGAAATTCAGACGAGCCAAGATATGGTGCCTAAGTATCTTAAGCCTCAGATTTGTGGAGCAAAGAAAGGAGCTCTTCCTGGTGTTCGGAAACACGCAGACAACCTTGCTTTCATTGTGTGTCATGGCCACACATCCATGTCACAGGGGTTTAGAGCATGTGCATGGCTGATAGATTGAATCGTGACTGATGTTAGGTGTCATGGATAGACACAGCTGAGACATCAAGGTAAGGATAGCATGAAACAAGTTATCAATGTACAAAGCAGTTACAATGTACGTAGGTCTCTCAGCCAATTAAACAAAGTACACTGTCCTAGGAAATAATCTATCTCCAGGTTTAAAACACACAGGAGTTGGAGGATAAGGGCCCAAATAGCCAATTCTAGGTCAGCTTGATTTGTGTTGCAAGACGCTATTTACAAACAAACACCCCAAACTCCAAACCATACAATATTCAATTAGATATTTGTAAAATGTTGCCCTTAATAATAAAATGGCAAGACATCATAATTATGCTTAACTCATTCCATAATTTTCAACAATTAAAAATCACAAATATTTAAAATGTTGAATTTATTTCATTCTTGAATTACCTAAAATCAAACTATTGTATGCTGATAAAATGTAACATTTTTAAATCTTAAGTGAATAATGGAAATTAGAGTGCATTTATATTATCATGGCTAACTCCAAATTTACAAAAGCAGGAATAGTCAAACCCCGTCTTTGCAAAATTTCTTGCATTAAGAAATATCCTCATTTGTTTGGGGAAGCTACTGCTAGTTTTAAATTCTTCTCTGTGACATCCCCCACAACTCTCTTACTATCATACCCTTCGCCCCACATCTATCCTGTCCCATCTGGGCTCCATAGCTTTGTTGGAACCTCACTCAGTCCACGTCATTCACTTGGGCTACTTCCTTTTGCTTTTGTATCCTAACCTATCTGTTTCAAGCACAGCAAGGGGCAGTATGCAGTGGCTGTAAAATCTGAGGTCTAATATCCAAGGAGCAGCTCCCAGAGACAACATGGCCAGTGCTGATTCCTTTGTTAGTTTCCCACTTTGCGTGAGAAGAGCCTTTTTAATTTCTTCACATTCAGGCGTGCATGCAGACTGAAGCAAATGAAAGCCGCTTCTGCAATAACACAGCACAACTGGGAAGGAAGAGGCCTCCGAAGGCGGACAGCCACTGAGCGAACCATAGTCAATGCAATGTAGCTCTGTGGAGCGAACAATATTTATTTGTAGAAGAAATTATTGATATGGGCATAGATTCAATTGAGTATTATTTGGATTAGAAGATGCTACTTGTCAACCAATTGATCTTGATGTGTTAATAAGGCAGTCTCTGCTTCAGCACAGCATCGGGCTAAAAAGCTTTCACTGTTTGCTTGGGTTATTATTTTTTCTCAAGGGTGGGGTGGTATCTCAAAGCCTTACCTCACAGCAAAGAGCTCAAGAAATTTGCAGCCCTCAAATGCATGGCTGCCTTCCTGCAGATCTGTTCTTACGTTAAGACCCTTTTTCAGTGCATGCCTTCCCTGCAGGATCAACTGATGGCTGCAGCAAGGATGTCTTTCAAGCCTGGTGTTTTTAACCTGAAGCTTCCAAAAAAAATATTATGTGTTCCAGAAAGTACTCTGGCTTCCATCAAGCAAGCCTCTTTTCTATTGTTTGCTGATTCCTTTCAACGTTGGGCGAGAAAACGAGTAATTACAGTTAAATCTAGTAACGGGAGTGAGGTCTTACAGAGGAGACGTCAAAAGTGGATAATTTCGGAGGTTCTCTGTAGCAAAGGTTAAACAGCAGGGGCCTCTTCAGTGTGTATCTGCTAAAAAATGACTTGGGAACCAGTGAAAGATCTGCTATAGAAAGATAATGAGCGAGAAGTAGTTCAAGGGGAAGGAGAAGGGCGTGATTCTCAGCCATCGTTCTGGCTCTGTGCTTTTTGCCTTCTTCCAGTCCAGGCGTTTTACTTGTATTCCTTCTCGGTAGGTTTATCTTTTCTTTTTGTTTATCAACACCATAAACAACATAAATGCAGATTCAAATGGCCCCATTAAGTCATCAATCAGTCCACAGTGGATGTGGACTTGAGAAGCACACCTCCTGAGCCATGATCAAAATACATTGTATTTTACTTGTCTTAGTTAATTCTCAAAATAAGTCAGGACACCGTGGAACAGTACTTGCTTCCTTGTTTCTTTTCCAGGTCTTGACATGAAAACCTAGTTGCACGTTCAAGTAAATGTATCCTTGTGTAAAAACAGTTCTGTGTCAACCAGAATGTAACTCATCAAGTTGGCCATCTGAGCTGCTGGCTGCAGGGACAATCTCAAGCACTTGGAGCATGGGTTTCTTGAATCCTTCACTGGCTGTGCCCCTGATAAATGAGGGCGGTGTCCACTTTTTTTTTTTTTGAGCCTCCCTTTCTTCCTCAGTGGAGAGGAAAAGCCATAATCCTGAGCCGAGGTTTCTGTAAGAAGGCGTACCCTGCATCTGCCAGTCACTCTCAAACGTCGGATTGAACCGTTTAGTTCACAGGAGTCACCAGGCCATCAGCGGTACTCAGTGAGGGTATTCTAGAAGGGACCCAAGTTACCAACTCGTAGGGCCTGGTTCTTTGCCTGCAAGCTTCTGCCCTGAGAATGTGATTGGCAGAGGGTGGGAGGAGTCTCAGTCTGTATCCCTGCACCTCCAACCTTCCACTAAGGCACCAGGAGCACCAACTTCAGAACCAGGTTATCATTTTATGTGCAGTAGAAAAAAAATTGTAAGCAGCATCCCCATGCACTGCATTAGAACACAGGCATCTCTTGCTGTATTTGTTTATTTTAATCCCTGAAAATGGTTTGCCTGTGAGATATACGGGGTCTGTCCACATTTTAAAAGCAGAGAGTGAACTCATTAACTGCTCATCCCCTGCCCATTTTTACTATGATGAAACCTTGACCCTACATAAGTGTCTCATGCCTTTACCAGTGTTAGAGCAAAGACAGAATCGCCCCACTCCCTATGACTGAGTTGCAGACAACCTTCATTGGAAAAACCAGGGTTTTTTTGTGCTGATCTGATTGGGACCCTACCTGGGATGTCGTTGACTGTTTGAATCACCTGACCTTGGCTTGGAAAGCGTGTGTTTGTAAGCACTCTTCATAGGGAAGACTCTGTTGGCCTGCGTGTGACAGGCCAACAAGCAGGTGACTTTCAAAGGCAAGAGACATTGACTTGGGACTGGCTGGCATGCATCCTCAAGATGCCTGTGAACTTGGGGTCTGCCACCACACACGTGGTCTCCATCTGACACCCTCGGAGTAGCCAAGCATGGCAGGCCGCTCTGTTTCCCCTTTTGAAATCCGTAGGTTGGGTGGCACTGCCCGATCATTTTTCAGAAGCCGTTTTTCCCAGTCAGAGTGTCATAGTCAGTGAAAGGGCTCTTATACATTTGTAAATCTGTCCCCAGCTTCATCTCCCTGCTATTTAATGCCACTTTGCTTGGCCACTGGGCTTATGAGCAGAAAGTGCCTGCTGCTGGGGGGAATTTGTTCTTACTATGATTAGTAAAGAGTTTGGATGTGATTTCCCCCAGCACGAGCTGACAAGCCGTCCAGTACATTGTCATTTATCATTGTACACTAGATCTGTCAACTAGAGAAACAATTTCAATAAAAAAAAATTCTGCATGAAATTACTTTCCCGGAGAAGAAAACAATGAGCGGATGTGTGTGCCCATCTGTGTCTGTGTCGTGTTTTGTTTTGTTTTTTTTCCCCTTTGACTTTTTTTCTTTCTTTCTTTTTTTTTAATTTTGGCTGTGAAAGGTACTTAATGTACCAAAAACAATTTGTACAGACATTATTTTACCAATTGCTAGTGTGTACGCCTTGCTGAGGCCTCCCTTATCTAACTGTTGCTAATACATTTTCATGCTGAGCTCTTACGGCTTCATTTTACAGTTGAGGAGATCACCCATTCCATGCTGTGCTGGAAATGGGACCCTCGTCACTCGGGTCCACAGAGTACACTTAACAGAGGAACAGGCATCAGCATCCTACGCGTTGCGCCATCTTCTTGCTGTCAGGCTTCGAGTTATAAACAAACACGGGGCCTGCCTGCCTGTTGGCTTCTGAAGACGCGAGGAGTTCACCATGGCGTGCAGCTTAGGTGCCCTACTAAGAAGAGAACCACGGACCTGAATGGATTGGGCAATAGGTAACCCCGCCTGGGACCAGGTACCCTCTGAGACTGGAGTTAGCATAGCGCTGTTTGTTGGGCGTGTCCTGGGAGCCCAACATCTAGCAGGGACTCTGAGGCCCGCAGCTGGGAGAGCTAGCAGGGCCAATAATTGCTGTGGAATTATGATCCAGGACAGCTGAGGGGCCGAATCAACCTCGGAGGCCCTCGTTTTCCACCCTGTCAGCTCTCCACCCAGCTACGGATTTCTAGTCTTCGCTGCTGCCACCCGTATCAGAAAATGAATTTTTCACTCTCCAGTTGGTTGACTCCGTTCATAGGTTGCAACGTTGTCAAAAAGGAGTCACCCTCCTGCTCCTCATTCATCATCTGCTTGTAATTCTGATAGTCAGAACCTAGCCCCTTTAGGATACCACCTCCCTCTCCTGGTCCAGCCCTGGCTTTCCCATGATGCCTTTGGAGATGGTTTTCTATCAGCAGAATCTGGCCACAGTGGGAAAAATTATACCATGACCAGAATTATAAAACTGTACTGTAATTGGAATTCACAGAAATTAGAAATTTATAAACCAAACCTTGATTCAAAGATGGAGTTGGGTTTAGAGATCGAGTCCTGTGTACATGGAATGGTCCTTGGCTTTGTGTAGTAAGGTTGCCTTGCTTATGATGTCTCAGTCCTGGTACAAAATTTCTCTGGAGTCAAGAAAAGGATAAGAGTCCAAAGCCACCAGAGAAATAGAGAGGGAAATAGATTGCCCCTGGACAGAGTGTTTTTCTTTTAGTATTTCTTTTTAAATTTTCTTGTTATCCCTACCGATTTGATACAGAGGTAATAGTAATGTCAATGAAAAGTCCACTCTAGTCCTGGAGACGTAAGAGACTTGTCATCAAAGCACCTGTCCACTCAGCTGTATTTTCAGCATATGACTTGTATGTCAACCCGTGTGTTGAGAGACTGAGAATGCAATCACATCGAGTTAACATATGGTGAAGGCAAGAAAACCACAGACAGAAATGACAGCTCGGGTCTGGGTAGGGACTGTGACGGCCATTTTATAGAGGTGAGTGCAGTGTGCTGGGGTTTCTTCCACATTCAGGCCCATAAGAACCTTACTTTGAAACAGTGTCTCTAAGGTTGTGGTAAGTTAGATGGAGTCACACTGGGTGGCGGTGAGCCCTAGAGTGATTCATTGGTGTGCTGATAAGAGGAGGAAGAGCTAGGGAGTGGGCTTCGTGGGCAATGTGCCTGGTGTGCAAGAGTTAGGGCCTGGTTCTAATACCAAGAGCAGATTTAAAGCTGGTAGCATGCATTTATAGTGCCAGTTCTACTTTGGTAAGACATGTGGTGGGAGCAAGAAAAACCTTTGATGATTAAGGGAAGGCTAGTGTGACACACTCACTGGTGAATAAAAGACCCTGCTTCAAGCCAAGTGCAAAACAAGGGACAAACCTGAGGTTGTGACCTGTCTTTCACATACACATTTTAGCATGTTCATACCTATATACACATGCACATGCACAGGCACACTTGCCCAGGGGTGTGCGTGTGTGCGCGCGCACGAATGCACATACACACACACACACACACACACACACACACACAAACACACGGGGTGGGGGGCAGGAGTATTTAAATAAGATAAAGAAGATAAGAAATTGAAGAAGACATCAGAAAGCAGCGAGATCTACCATGGTCATGGATTGGTAGCATTAACATAGTAAAAATGGTCATCCTACCAAAAGAAATCTACAGATTCAAGACAATTTCCATCAAAATTCCTTCACAGACATGGAAAGACCAATCCAAAACTTCATATGGAAAAACAAAAAACCCAGGATTGCTAAAACAATCCTGAACAATAAAAGAACTTCTGGAAGTATCATCATTCCTGACCTCAAACAGTACAACAGAGAAATAATAATAAAAACAGCATGGTATTGGTACAGAAACAGACAGGTTTATCAATGGAATCAAATCAGAGATCCAGAAATAAACCCACACACTTTTGGATACTTGATTTTTGACAAAGAAGCCAAAACCATACAATGGAAAAAAGAAAGCATCTTCAGCAAGTGGTGCTGGTCTAATTGGATGTCCGCATGCAGAAGAATGTGACTAGATCTATTTTTATCACCTTGTACAAAACTCAAGTCCAAGTGGATCGACCTCAACATATAACTGGATACAGTAAATCTAATAGAAGAGAAAGTGAGAAATAGTCTTGAATGCAGTGGTACAGTAGACCATTTCCTGAGCAGAACACCAATGGCTCAGGCTCCAAGATCAACAATTGATAAACAGAACTTATGAAACTGAAAAGCTTCTGTAAGACAAAGGACATTGCCTGTAGGACAGAACTGCAGCCTGCAAATTGAGAAAAGATCTTCATCAACCCTCAATTCAACAGATGTCTCATCCAAAATATATAAATAACTCAAGAAAATAGACACCAACAATCACGTAACCCAGTCTAAAAATGGGTACAGAGCTAAACAGAGAATTCGCAACAGAGGAATCTCTAATGACCAGGAAGCACTTAAATAAATGTTTAACACGCCTAGTCATCAGGGAAATGCAAATCCAAGCGACCCTGAGATTCCATATTACATCCACCAAAAACTCAAATGACAGCACATGCTGGCAAGGATGTAGAGCAAGGGGAATACTTCTCACTTGCCACTGAGAGTGGAAACTTGTACGAACACTTTGGAAATCAATCTTGTATTTTCTCAGAAACCTGAAGACCCAGCTATACAGCTCCTGGGCAAATACTCAAAAGATGCTCCACCATACCACAGGAGCATGCACTCCACTATGTTCCCCGAAGCTTTATTCATAATAGCCAGAAACTGGAAACAACCCAGATGCCCATCAACCAAAGAATGGGTACAGAAAATGTGGTTTGTTTACACAATGGAATACTATAAAGCTATTAAAAATGAGAACATCGTGAATTTTGCAGGCAAATAGATAGAACTAGAAAGTGTCATCCTCCCCAGAACCCGTGGGAGAGATACCTTACTGCCTGGTCGGGTGGGCACTCCTGAGGCTGCAGAGCGGAAGAGACCACCAACACTGCCCACCCCTGCCCACATCCCTGACCCAAGAGGAAACTGTACAAGGCCTCTGGGTTCCTGTGGGGGAGGGCCCAGGAGCAGCAGGAGCCCTGCCTGAGACACCGCCGGATCCTGAAGGAAACAGACCGGAGGAAAACACGGAGGCCATCTGGAACCCTGGTGCACGGAGGCTCCCGGAAGAGGCGGCGAGATCTTCCCGGTCGCTGCCACCTGGAGAGCCCGTGGGGCAGAACCCCGTGAGCGAACTCGAGCCTCGGGGCCACAGGTAAGACTAACTTATCTGCTGCAAGTGACTTGCCTGGTGGAATCGGGACAACAGAGGCAGAATCCCTCTAGGACCAGGCACGTCCTGTGTTTACCGGAAGTCCCACACCCGCGGATCCCGGCCCGCAGCAGCTCTCTGCTCCCAGAACCCGTGGGAGAGATACCTTACTGCCTGGTCGGGTGGGCACTCCTGAGGCTGCAGAGCGGAAGAGACCACCAACACTGCCCACCCCTGCCCACATCCCTGACCCAAGAGGAAACTGTACAAGGCCTCTGGGTTCCTGTGGGGGAGGGCCCAGGAGCAGCAGGAGCCCTGCCTGAGACACCGCCGGATCCTGAAGGAAACAGACCGGAGGAAAACACGGAGGCCATCTGGAACCCTGGTGCACGGAGGCTCCCGGAAGAGGCGGCGCGAGATCTTCCCGGTCGCTGCCACAGGAGAGCCCGTGGGGCAGAACCCCATGAGCGAACTCGAGCCTCGGGGCCACAGGTAAGACTAACTTGTCTGCTGCAAGTGACTTGCCTGGTGAACTCAAGGCACAGGTCCACAGGAACAGCTGAAGACCTGTAGAAAGGAAACACTACACGCCCGAAAGCAGAACACTCTGTCCCCATAACTGACTGAAAGAGAGGAAAACAGGTCTACAGCACTCCTGACACACAGGCCTATAGGACAGTTTAGCCACTGTCAGAAATAGCAGAACAAAGTAACACTAGAGATAATTTGATGGCGAGAGGCAAGCGCAGGAACCCAAGCAACAGAAACCAAGACTACATGGCACCATCGGGACCCAATTCTCCCATCAAAACAAACATGGAATATCCAAACACACCAGAAAAGCAAGATCTAGATTCAAAATCATATTTGATCATGATGCTGGAGAACTTCAAGAAAGACATGATGAACTCCCTTAGAGAACAAGTAGAAGCCTACAGAGAGGAATCAAAAAAAATGCATGAAAAATTCAGGAAAACATAAATAAACAAGTAGAAGCCCATACAGAGGAGACACAAAAATCCCTGAAAGAATTAAAGGAAAACACAATCAAACAGTGGAAGGAATTAAAAATGGAAATAGAAGCAATCAAGAAAGAACACATGGAAACAACCCTGGATATAGAAAACCAAAAGAAGAGACAAGGAGCTGTAGATACAAGCTTTACCAACAGAATACAAGAGATGGAAGAGAGAATCTCAGGAGCAGAAGATTCCATAGAAATCATTGACTCAACTGTCAAAGATAATGTAAAGCGGAAAAAGCTACTGGTCCAAAACATACAGGAAATCCAGGACTCAATGAGAAGATCAAACCTAAGGATAATAGGTATAGAAGAGAGTGAAGACTCCCAGCTCAAAGGACCAGTACATATCTTCAACAAAATCATAGAAGAAAACTTCCCTAACCTAAAAAAAGAGATACCCATAGGCATACAAGAAGCCTACAGAACTCCAAATAGATTCGACCAGAAAAGAAACACCTCCCGTCACATAATAGTCAAAACACCAAACGCACAAAATAAGGAAAGAATATTAAAAGCAGTAAGGGAAAAAGGTCAAGTAACATATAAAGGCAGACCTATCAGAATCACACCAGACTTTTCGCCAGAAACTATGAAGGCCAGAAGATCCTGGACTGATGTCATACAGACCCTAAGAGAACACAAATGCCAGCCCAGGCTACTGTATCCTGCAAAACTCTCAATTAACATAGATGGAGAAACCAAGATATTCCATGACAAAACCAAATTTACACAATATCTTTCTACAAATCCAGCACTACAAAGGATAATAAATGGTAAAGCCCAACATAAGGAGGCAAGCTATACCCAAGAAGAGGCAAGAAACTAATCGTTTTGGCAACAAAACAAAGAGAAGAAAAGCACACAAACATAACACATCCACGTATGAATATAACAGGAAGCAATAATCACTATTCCTTAATATCTCTCAACATCAATGGCCTCAACTCCCCAATAAAAAGACATAGATTAACAAACTGGATCAACGAGGACCCTGCATTCTGCTGCCTACAGGAAACACACCTCAGAGACAAAGACAGACACTACCTCAGAGTGAAAGGCTGAAAACAACTTTCCAGGCAAATGGTCGGAAGAAGCAAGCTGGAGTAGCCATTCTAATATCAAATAAAGTCAATTTTCAACTAAAAGTCATCAAAAAAGATAAGGAAGGACACTTTATATTTATCAAAGGAAAAATCCACCAAGATGAACTCTCAATCCTAAATATCTATGCCCCAAATACAAGGGCACCTACATACGTAAAAAAAAGAAACCTTACTAAAGCTCAAAAACACACATTGCACCTCACACAATAATAGTAGGAGACTTCAACACCCCTCTCTCATCAATGGACAGATCATGGAAACAGAAATTAAACAGAGACGTAGACAGACTAAGAGAAGTCATGAGCCAAATGGACTTAACGGATATTTATAGAACGTTCTACCCTAATACAAAAGGATATACCTTCTTCTCAGCTCCTCATGGTACTTTCTCCAAAATTGACCATATAATTGGTCAAAAAACGGGCCTCAACAGGTACAGAAAGATAGAAATAATCCCATGCGTGCTATCGGACCACCACGGACTAAAGCTGGTCTTCAATAACAATAAGGGAAGAATGCCCACATATACGTGGAAATTGAACAATGCTCTACTCAATGATAACCTGGTCAAGGAAGAAATAAAGAAAGAAATTAAAAACTTTTTAGAATTTAATGAAAATGAAGGTACAACATACCCAAACTTATGGGACACGATGAAAGCTGTGCTAAGAGGAAAACTCATAGCGCTGAGTGCCTGCAGAAAAAAACAGGAAAGAGCATATGTCAGCAGCTTGACAGCACACCTAAAATCACTAGAACAAAAAGAAGCAAATACACCCAGGAGGAGTAGAAGGGAGGAAATAATCAAACTCAGAGCTGAAATCAACCAAGTAGAAACAAAAAGGACCATAGAAAGAATCAACAGAACAAAAAGTTGGTTCTTTGAGAAAATCAACAAGATAGATAAACCCTTAGCCAGACTAACGAGAGGACACAGAGAGTGTGTCCAAATTAACAAAATCAGAAATGAAAAGGGAGACATAACTACAGATTCAGAGGAAATTCAAAATATCATCAGATCTTACTATAAAAGCCTATACTCAACAAAACTTGAAAATCTGCAGGAAATGGACAATTTCCTAGACAGATACCAGGTACCGAAGTTAAATCAGGAACAGATAAACCAGTTAAACAACCCCATAACTCCTAAGGAAATAGAAGCAGTCATTAAAGGACTCCCAACCAAAAAGAGCCCAGGTCCAGACGGGTTTAGTGCAGAATTCTATCAGACCTTCATAGAAGACCTCATACCAATATTATCCAAACTATTCCACAAAATTGAAACAGATGGAGCACTACCGAACTCCTTCTATGAAGCCACAATTACTCTTATACCTAAACCACACAAAGACCCAACAAAGAAAGAGAACTTCAGACCAATTTCCCTTATGAACATCGACGCAAAAAATACTCAACAAAATTCTGGCAAACCGAATCAAGAGCACATCAAAACAATCATCCACCATGATCAAGTAGGCTTCATCCCAGGCATGCAGGGATGGTTTAATATCTGGAAAACCATCAACGTGATCCATTATATAATGAAACAAACTGAAAGAACAAAACCACATGATCATTTCATTAGATGCTGAGAAAGCATTTGACAAAATTCAACACCCTTCATGATAAAAGTCCTGGAAAGAATAGGAATCCAAGGCCCATACCTAAACATAGTAAAAGCCATATACAGCAAACCAGTGGCTAACATTAAACTAAATGGAGAGAAACTTGAAGCAATCCCACTAAAATCAGGGACTAGACAAGGCTGCCCACTCTCTCCCTACTTATTCAATATAGTTCTTGAAGTTCTAGCCAGAGCAATCAGACAACAAAAGGAGGTCAAGGGGATACAGATCGAAAAGAAGAAGTCAAAAATATCACTATTTGCAGATGATATGATAGTATATTTAAGTGATCCCAAAAAGTTCCACCAGAGAACTACTAAAGCTGATAAACAACTTCAGCAAAGTGGCTGGGTATAAAATTAACTCAAATAAATCAGTAGCCTTCCTCTACACAAAAAGAGAAGCAAGCCGAGAAAAGAAATTAGGGAAACGACACCCTTCATAATAGACCCAAATAATATAATGTACCTCGGTGTGACTTTAACCAAGCAAGTAAAAGATTTGTACAACAAGAACTTCAAGACTCTGAAGAAAGAAATTGAAGAAGACCTCAGAAGATGGAAAGATCTCCCATGCTCATGGATTGGCAGGATTAATATAGTAAAAATGGCCATTCTGCCAAAAGCGATCTACAGATTCAATGCAATCCCCATCAAAATACCAATCCAATTCTTCAAAGAGTTAGACAGAACAATTTGCAAATTCATCTGGAATAACAAAAAACCCAGGATAGCTAAAACTATGCTCAACAATAAAAAAGGACTTCTGGGGAATCGCTATCCCTGAACTCAAGCAGTATTACAGAGCAATTGTGATAAAACTGCATGGTATTGGTACAGAGACAGACAGATAGACCAATGGAATAGAATTGAAGACCCAGAAATGAACCCACACACCTATGGTCACTTGATTTTTGACAAAGGAGCCAAATCCATCCAATGGAAAAAAGATAGCATTTTCAGCAAATGGTGCTGGTTCAACTGGAGGTCAACATGTAGAAGAATGCAGATCGATCCATGCTTATCACCCTGTACAAAGCTTAAGTCCAAGTGGATCAAGGACCTCCACATCAAACCAGACACACTCAAACTAATAGAAGAAAAAACTAGGGAAGCATCTGGAACACATGGGCACTGGAAAAAATTTCCTGAACAAAACACCAATGGCTTATGCTCTAAGATCAAGAATCGACAAATGGGATCTCATAAAACTACAAAGCTTCTGTAAGGCAAAGGACACTGTGGTCAGGACAAACGGCAACCAACAGATTGGGAAAAAGATCTTTACCAATCCTACAACAGATAGAGGCCTTATATCCAAAATATACAAAGAACTCAAAAGTTAGACCGCAGGGGAGACAAATAACCCTATTAAAAAATGGGGTTCAGAGCTAAACAAAGAATTCACAGCTGAGGAATGCCGAATGGCTGAGAAACACCTAAAGAAATGTTCAACATCTTTAGTCATCAGGGAAATGCAAATCAAAACAACCCTGAGATTTCACCTCACACCAGTGAGAATGGCTAAGATCAAAAACTCAGGTGACAGCAAATGCTGGCGAGGATGCGGAGAAAGAGGAACACTCCTCCATTGTTGGTGGGGTTGCAGACTGGTACAACCATTCTGGAAATCAGTCTGGAGGTTTCTCAGAAAATTGGACATTGAACTGCCTGAGGATCCAGCTATACCTCTCTTGGGCATATACCCAAAAGATGCCCCAACATATAAAAAAGACACGTGCTCCACTATGTTCATCGCAGCCTTATTTATAATAGCCAGAAGCTGGAAAGAACCCAGATGCCCTTCAACAGAGGAATGGATACAGAAAATGTGGTACATCTACACAATGGAATATTACTCAGCTATCAAAAACAACGACTTTATGAAATTCGAGGCAAATGGTTGGAACTGGAAAATATCATTCTGAGTGAGCTAACCCAATCACAGAAAGACATACATGGTATGCACTCACTGATAAGTGGCTATTAGCCCAAATGCTTGAATTACCCTAGTGGCCTAGAACAAATGAAACTCAAGACGGATGATCAAAATGTGAATGCTTCACTCCTTCTTTAAAAGGGGAACAAGAATACCCTTGGCAGGGAAGAGACAGGCAAAGATTAAAACAGAGACTGAAGGAACACCCATTCAGAGCCTGCCCCACATGTGGCCCATACATATAGAGCCACCCAATTAGACAAGATGGATGAAGCAAAGAAGTGCAGACCGACAGGAGCCGGATGTAGATCGAACCTGAGAGACACAGCCAGAATACAGCAAATACAGAGGCGAATGCCAGCAGCAAACCACTGAACTGAGAACGGGACCCCCGTTGAAGGAATCAGAGAATGAACTGGAAGAGCTTGAAGGGGCTTGAGACTCCATATGTACAACAATGCCAAGCAACCAGAGCTTCCAGGGACTAAGCCACTACCTAAAGACTATACATGGACTGACCCTGGACTCTGACCTCATAGGTAGCAATGAATATCCTAGTAAGAGCACCAGTGGAAGGAGAAGCCCTGGGTCCTGCTAAGACTGAACCCCCAGTGAACTAGACTGTCGGGGGGAGGCGGCAATGGGGAGGGTGGGGAGGAACACCCATAAGGAAGGGGTGGAGGGAAGGGATGTTTGCCAAATGTACATAAGAAATACTCAAGTTAATAATAAAAAAAAAAAAAAAAAAAAAAAAAAAAAAAAAAAAAGTGTCATCCTGAATGAGGTAACCCAGACCAAAAAGGACATGCATGGCTTGTACTCACCTGTAAGTGGATTTTAGCCATAAAGTACAGGACGCACACAGTACACGCTACAGACACAAAGAAGCTAAGCAAGAAGGAAGGCCTAAGTGAGGATGCTCCAATCTTACTTAGAAGTAGGAATATGCTAACTGTAGGAGGCAGATGGAGGGAGAAACTGGGTGGGTGAGGGGGTGGGGAAGGCAATGAGGGGGTTTCAGGATTAGGCGTGGGGCAAGAGACAGGAGAGAGGGCCAGTGGGCCAGAAGAATGAATGGAAATCTGAAGCTCTCAGGGGGGGGGGAGGAGAGATTGGGGAGGCTCCCAAGAATCTATGGGTTTGACTTTAGTTGAGACTTAACATTAGGGATATGGAACGTGAAGAGACCACCTCCTGTAGCCAAACAGAATCCCCAATGGAGAGATAAGAACACCAACCCACCTACAAAACTTTTGACCCAAAATGTATTCTTTCTACAAGAAACGCAGGGGCAAAGATAGATCAGAGACTGAGGGAATGGCCAACCAGTAACTGGCCCAACTTGAGACTCTTCCCATTAGCAAGCACCAATCTCTGACACTATTGATACTCTGATATGCTTCCAGATGGGAGCCTCACAAAACTGTCCTCTGAGAGGCTCCATCAGCTGACTGAAACAGATGCAAAGACCTACAGCTAAACAGTGGATGGAGCTTGGAGACTCTGTGGAAGACCTGGGGGACGGATTGAGGGCCCTGAAAGGGATAGGATCTCCACAGGACTAACAGAGTCAACTAACCTGGGCCCTTGTGGTCTCCCAGAGACTGGACCACCAACCAAAGAGCATACACAGGCTGGACCAAGAACATCACCCCCCCCACACACATATGTAGCATATGTGTAGCTTAGTCTTTGTATGAATCCTCCAACAACTGGAGTGTGGGCTATTCCAAAAGCCATTGCCTGTCTGTGGAATCCATTCCCCTAACTGGGCTGCCTCAGTGGGAAAGGATGCACCTAGACTTACAGAGACTTGAGGCACCAGAGTGGATACTCAGGGGTGCCTTCACCCCCTCAGAGGAGAAGGGGATAGGGATGGGGAAAGGACTAGGTGAGAGGGAAACTAGGAAGTGGAGGGCAGCAGTCGTGATATAACCAGAGACTACTGAAGCCCCCAAGAGATGATGGAAACAGGAAGACCCTTTTCCGAAGCCCCAAGAGGAAGCATAGATGGGCCAACACCCAGAATCAGATTTCTCACCTACAGAGCTAGAGACAATCACCATCACTTTAAACCACTCCCTCTCCCCATCCCGAACTGTTACCTTATCACAACAGCAGAGAAAGCTAATAGGAGGACTGCAAGCATCCTGTTTTAAAGCACTCTTGCATCAGTGTTGCTATGGATGCCTCAGGTGTGCCCGACTACCTGTTATCACTTGGATCTGACACGTCACCTAGAGACTCATATTTTGAAAAACTTGGTCCTGAGCTCATAGCTCATGCTATTAATTTGAAGATCTTGGGTCTTTAAGAGTGGAGTCTGTTTGGTTGAAGTGGGTCACTATACCCACACCAGGTTCTTGTGTACTCTTTCCTACTTCTTGGTTCTTTATGGTGGGAAAGACTCTGCCCCACAATCCTGCTACCGTGAGTATCATCATGTCTTCCCTGCCCTGATGGATTGCAACCCTTTAAATTCATGTGCCAAAATTAACTACTGCTTCCAACAAAATGTTTCTGTTTGGTGTGTGGGCATGGCAGTACTAACTACTAGTAAAATAGTAACCAACTACTAAAGCAAGCTGGTATTGGAAGACGGAGTCAGCACTGTAGCAAACCTGCCTTTGTGGTTTCCAGGCTTGTAGAACTAGGCTGTGGGAAGAATATGAACATTCAGAGCCATAGGCTGGAGAAGCCCTAGAATGTTATAAGCAGAGCTTATTGGGAGATTCTGGTGGAAATTAGAAGTTTTCAGGCTAAAGCGAAGACTTTATTGAGAATTTATCTAGAGGCAATTTCTTTTAGACTCTAGCAGAAAAAAACGATGACTGACTACATTCTGTCTAAGTCCCAAGAATTTGCATCAGGTTAAATTCAAAGCAATAGGCTAGTTTATTTGGCAGAGACTATATCAAAGGCATCAAAACATCAAGGTATAGAGCCTGGCCTTTACTTTGTGGTTTTTAATGACAAACGAGAAATATGTAGAGGAGAAGTGCGATTTAATAGGTTTGGCCCCAGGGGACTCATGTGTGTGAATGTTCAGCTCATAGGCAGTTGGGGAGTGGTAGTATTTGGAGGTGTGGCCTGATTGCAGTAAGTGTGGCTTTGCTGGAGAAAGTGTGTCACTGTTGGGGTGGGCTTTGAGGTCTCCTATGCTCAAGCATATATCCCAGTGTGATAGTTTGTATATACTTGGGCCAGGGAGTGGCACTATTAGGAGGTGTGGTCTTGTTTGAGTAGGTGTGTCACAGTGGGTATCGGCTATATTAGCCTAGTCCTGGTTGCCTGGATGTTAGTATCTGTTAGCAATCTTCAGATGAAGATGTAGAACTCTCGGTTCCTCCTGCACCGTGCCTGCCTGGATGCTGCCATTTTCCCACCTTGATGATAATGGACTGATCCTCTGAATCTGAAGCCAGCCCCATTAAATGTTGTCCTTTATAAGACTTGCCTTGGTCATGGTGTCTGCTCACAGCAGTAAAACCCTAAGATAGAAGTTGATACCAGGGACTGGGGTATTGCTGTGATAGGCCTGACCATGCTTTTGTTTGAAAGAATGTGGATTTGGGGACTTTGGATTTGGAAAGCAGTGGGATGCTTTAAGTGGGGCTTAAAGGGCTATCCTGGAAGGAATATGGAAGACTGTTGCTGCAAGTGATTTGAACTGTGCAGACCTGGCCCAAGAGGTTTCAGTGGCCTAGAGACTGTTCTTGTGGTATTATTGTGAAGAATGTGGCTACTTTTTGCCTTTTTCTGAAGAGTCTGCCTCAGGGACTTTGGGGCAAGATCCTACCCAGCTACATTAGATCCAGGCATAGTGGTGCCCACCTTTAATCCCAGGAGACTACTGGGACCATGGATGCTTGTTCACTGGAGCTAAGAAATTAGCAGTGATTAATAGGAGACCAGCATCTCTGAGGTGAAATCTTCTGGGAAGTATTTTCTGAGAGCACAAAGAAGCTGTGTTCCAGAGATAGCCAGGGATGTAGGATGTGCCTCATGCTGCAGCTGTACTTGATAATGTGTAAGAGTCACCCAGGTGGTACTGATTTTGAAGGCATGAAGGCGTCATGAGAAACAGCTGAGTCTTGGCAATGTGAGACGCCATCGAAGGCTATTGGTGAAGGTGCAGCCTCAGTTGTAGTTGATGGCCCAGGACTGAAGGGGTCGTGCAAAGGAGTTGAGGCTTGGCATCATGAAGACAGCCTATGAGAGGCTATTGGTGAAGCCCAGTTTCAGTGGAAGACCCAGTGTATCGGAGATGCCGGTACCATGGGGTGATCGCCAAGAACAGCAGCAGCAGTGGAGTAGATCAATCTGAGCTTAGAGTGCTACAGAGGGCAGAGCCATTTGAAGGAGCCCAGAAGATCATGTGTGGATCCCAGACATTGAAACAAGTAGCTGTAACATTGAAGTTGCCTTGGAGACCCCAAGATGTTCAAGATGCCAGAGCCATGGGCTATCTGCTGAGGAAAGCTGCTAATAGGGCGTGAAACCAGCCCAGGAGAAAGAAGTTTGTTGTAGTCAACAAAGATGAAAAAGGAAGACCGCTTTGACATCAGACATGGAGCTGTAGAGTTTGGAGTTTGCCCAACTGGTTTTCTGTCTTGCTTTGGGAATTACAGTTAAGTGATTGGATGAATCTCAGAAGAGACTTTGAACTTTGGACATTGTTGAGATTGCTATAGACTATGGAGACTTTTGAAGTTGGACTAAATATATTTTATTTTTTATGCTATGTTTAGATGTGGCTCCCATAGACTCATATGTTTGAACAAGCCCATGGGGGCCAGGGAGTACATACTTGGGCCAGGGATTGACACTATTAGAAGATGTGGCCTTGTTTCAGTAGGTGTGTCACAGTGGGCATGGGCTATAATATCCTAGTCCTAGCTGCCTGGAAGCCAGTATCCTGCTATCAGCCTTCACATGAAGATGTAGAACTCTCAGCTCTGCCTGCACCATGCCTGCCTGGATGCTGCCATGCTCCCATGTTGATGATAATGGACTGAACCTCTGAACCTGTAAGTCGGCCCCATTGAATGTTGTACTTTATAAGACTTGTCTTGATGTCTGTTCATAGCAGCAGAACCCTAGCTAAGATACCCAATGCTTCTGCTGCCTTCAGATCATGGTATAGAACTCTCATCTCCTTGTCTCTCATCATGTCTGTCTGTGTTCTGCCATGCTTCTCGCCATGTTGTTAATGGACTGAACCTCTGGAACTGTAAGCCAGTCCCGATTTAATGTCCTTTATAAGAGTTGCTATGACCATAGTATCTCTTCTTAGCAGTAAACCTTAACTAAGAAAAGGGATCGTGTGTGATGCAAACTTGGTGTGGGGAAACTGGATCTACATTTAGGTGAAATCAGTACAGTTGATGAAGAGACATAAGACTTGATTAAGGAAAGTATCCAGGGACCTAGATGTCAATGGCTTCAGGATGTTTGAAGGACTTGTAGTTAAAACAGAGAACTGAGGGCGGGGGCGGGGCTGCTGGAAAAGCATTGCTGAAGAAAGTGTCTTCCCAGGTTCATGCAGATTTAATACAGATTCAGAGGGTGTGGCAGCCACGGTCCAAGGAGCCAGGCTGTAAAGTAGACTAAAACAGACAACAGAAATGGCATCAGCTATGTGGTTCTTGTTTTGTTTCTTTTTGTGGCATTCAGAATCCAAGAGTTAGAGTCTCACTGGAACTTGCATCGGAGTAAGAAAAAAATAGCACGTGAGCCCAGGCAAGTTGTGGCGGAGTCATTGTGCTTGAAAGACACCCAGAAGAGGGCTAAGTGTGAAACTGTGGGGATGGAGCCTGAGCTGAGGTGGAGATTTTAGAATTTTGGAGATGCCAGGAAAGTAAGATGTCTGCCAAGGAGAGGTGACAAAACCTCATGGAACTGGCCTGGGAGAGGTCACTCGCACTGCACTTGCGTCCTAAAGGCAGGGCTGCCCAGGCTCTTGAAGTTCAGAGGGTAGCACCAGATGCGACACATGGAGTTGGCGGATGAGTCACCCTCTTCACACTGCTGGGTTTTGATCTTGCTTTGATCCAGTCTTTTCTTGATACCCTCCTATTCTTTCCCCTTTAAGGAATGGGAGTGATCGGTCTGTGTGCCACTGTAGTTATAAATACAAAACTTTGCTTTTGATTTTACAGAGACTTAAAGATAAATGTATGCTGAGTCTCTAAGGAGACTTGAATATTGGCTTTAGAAGGGGTTTGGAACCGTTAAGACCGTGAGAGACTAGTGGGGTTGAAATAAGTGCAGTTTGCATTGGGAGAGGCCCATGAGCCTCTGGGAGACAGTGGCAGGATGTTACAGTTCAGATCTGAAGTGTTCCCTGTAGGCTCATGTTTGAAACACTTGGTCCCAGCCTAGTGATTTTGAGGGTAGCGGAGGTGAGGCCTGGCTTGTAGAAGTGGGTCACTAGGGACAGACCTCTGAAGTTTGAACTCTTTGCCTGCTGGTCTGGCATGATGTGAACAGTTCTGCTACACATTTCTGCTGCAGGCAAAGAGCTGAACACCCCAGTGTCTTTCTGGCTCTGATGAACCACAACACTTTGACTCGAAATAATCTCCCCTTTCATAAGTTGTTTTATCGAGGATTTGATTGAAGTGATATAAATGCCATTACTATCCCATTTGACTTCAATAATAATCTATACCCCTGACCCTTAATCACACGGGGAGATAGCAGAAGGGAGAGACAGCAGATGAAAGAGACAATGACTTGTGCAGGATTTCAGCTGTTCACAGTGCATGAGACCATTCATTCTTAAGGTGCTCACAGAAACCAGCCTCTAAATGCCAGGCAATACAATGGGTGGGATAAAAGACAAAGAAACATAAGTCTATGATCAAGAGAAGTATGATCCCTCTCCACTGTTGACGCGGAAGCAATGTTTCCAAGCACTAGCACATCCATATTGCACTCAACCATTCCATGAGCATATGGTTCAGAACGAGTATTTCTGGGCAGGGTGGGGAGTATGTATCCCCCAACAGCCTTTAAAACAGTGCCAGTCTCTTCCTTCTGCAAGCTTCATCAGAATAGTGAGAGTTGAGACAGAGTCACTTGGAAAATGCCTACTCCCAGTGGCTGGTTAAGCTCTGACTAGATACTTTAAGTGTATCTCCTTACCTCATTCCCATGACACGTCAGTTATGTGAGGATGGAATAGGTGTATCTGTCGCTCACTAAGTTGATTGTCCTGCTCCTCTGCTTGTTAATTTCCAGAACCCAGAAACGGTAGCACAGTACCTCCAGGCCGTTACCTCGACAGGAGTATAGGACACTCTGTATTTGTCACGTATGTATTTGCTAGGCTACACTTTTCCGATAGACATGGTTCTGTGTGGAAATAAATATGTATAACTCTGAGGGTGGGGGCATGCAGAAGAGATAGCACTCCGATACTCTGGACAAGTTCAGCAGGCAGTCACAAATGGCTGTACAGGATAGCAAACAAGGCCACTGGGGACCCTAGCGCATACATAATAGAGCACATTTCGTTAGGGTAAGATTTCTGAAAGTTCCACTTCAGAGCTATCCTGGAAGCCCCTTTAAGTGGCTTCTCATGAAGAGATCTCTGGGAATTTCCTGCGCAGTCTAGTAGAGCCAAGTCTGCTGTCCATACCCCCAACCTTGCTGGCATGGCCCAGCACAGCATCCAGGGTTGGCTCTGTGTCATACCCTAGCTCAGGAGTAGTATGAAACTGAAGTGGATCACTTCAGCTGTGCCTGGAATCATGCTGCCGATCTCCAAGGAATATCAGGGCTGTCTTTGTATGGAAGCTCTCAAAGTCACATCTGAGTGGTAGCACAAGGTCCTTAAATCCAGGGCAGGGGTCTAAACACAATGCAGGATCTATATTTTAAGAAGTCAGTGATAAAGTTGTGCTTGAGTAACTGGGGACTAGGAAGCAATCATGACCATCCAGGGCAACTGCCCAATCCAGTCCTTTATATTGCAGCGGCTGGCAAGACGGAGGCAGGAAGACAGGACTGGACCAGACAACATTCTGAGCACGCTCTGCACAGGTTCAGATCTGCAGAACTGATCTCAAAGCTAGAATCCTGCTATGGGAAATGAATTCAAAGCCTTGCTCAGGCTGAGCTGGAGGACGCCAGGAGGCGTTGATTCTACTCAGGATCTCCGATCCTTTGCCAAGCCCTCTGCCCCTACAATAACTACAGGACACCATCACAGAATCACACAGATCAGCACACAAGGGAAGGCCTGCTTTGTCCTTGATGACCTGGACTCTCACCGAAAGTATCCACGAAATATGAAAACAACGTAGAGAAATCAGAAAACCCCACCCAAGTCCCAGTCAACTGGTACTTACTTACTTTTAGTTTCACTTTGAGTCTAACTTTCCTAAGAACAAATGCTACCTATTTTTTTGTAAGAATCATGAAAGTATGAAATTATAAATAATTCAGAATAAAAAATACACTTAAATACATAAAATCATCAGGAAAAACACTTCAAACGTAGTAGTAGATACATTTCCAAATGTTTTCTTTGGGTTTGTATACACAGAAGGAAGAGTGGGCCCACTGGTAAGAGTGTAACTTGAATGAACTTTGAACAACGGATGATACATGATTTCTTTTGAGTTTCAGTGCATTGAAGGTGTGGTGGAAATTCAGATGACTTCTGTATTGCCAGAGAAGATAGCTTCTCAATATGCTATAAAAGAATAATGATAAATTAAAAAAAAACAAGATCAGACACTGGCAGCCCTGTTATGCAAGATAACTGACCCTTCCAACCTCCACACATGAATGAAGGTGGCTGGTCTGGGTCACACTGCACAGCACGCTCTGAGTGGTATCCTCCGTCATGTGTGCTGTGCTGAGTTACTCTGAGGCGATGACATTCACAGCTGCACCGAGGGTTAGCTCTTCAGATAACCCCAGTTTGCATCAACCTCTGCTTTCTCCACAGGTATTTCCAGCACTGATACATTTGAACTTACATTTTCTAGCTAAACCTGCTGGTCTGGTTTTATCTCTGCCCATTCCACTCCTGTGTGAACCCCGCTTTGGTGATCCTGACCCCAGCTCTGCTGGAAGAATGTCAGGCATGGCCTTGAACTCTGTCCCTCTAGTCTCCCTGGCACCATGTTTTAACTACTTCCAATCTTCCGAGCTGACAGGATCTGAGGAAGCCACTAAGGCCTGGCTGGAAGCATCTCAACATCACAGTCTCTGGGCTGTGGACCGTCTTGGGCATGTGAGCAGGGCATACTCTCAGTCCAAGGTTAGGTTTCCCCCCTCCAACTAAGGATAAAAGTCACCTCTTTTTAAATTAGGGAAATGACACCCTTCACAATAGTCACAAATAATATAGTAGTCTTATTTATAATAGCCAGAAGCTGGAAAGAACCCAGATGTCCTTCAACAGAGGAATGGATACAGAAAATGTGGTACATCTGCACAATGGAATATTACTCAGCTATGAAAAACAATGACGTCATGAAATTCTTAGGCAAATGGATGGAACTAGAAAATATCATCCTGTGTAGGGGAATGCCAGGGTGTTCAGGTGGGAGTGGATGGGTGGGAGAGGTAACATCCTCATGGAAGCAATGAGGGGGGAGGGGAGGGGGAACCAAGAAAGTGGATAACATTTGAAATGTAAATACATAAAATATCCAATAAATATTTAATGTAAAAAGAAATGGATATTAGAATAAATGACATATTAAACTTCAGTAATACTAAAAAAAAATTCCCCTTTGTACTATATTTATATAGAGAGATTCATCCTATATGTTCTGTTACTCTATAGAACACTGACCAGTACATGTGCCATCACAAACCTCATGATGTTCCTATGCAGTTGTAGTAAACTAGGACAGCCACAACCACACCACGTCATGGAGATCATGCCTAACTGTGCCTAAAATAGTCCTGACTTGTCTGTTACAGACCTATAACACTTATGGTAGTTATTTTATCTGGTAACTTACCATATTAAGTCAAATTTCGTATTTATATACTTATACGATGTGGTTTGTTGATAGCCTGTCAAGGAGAAAATATCTATATGTTTTCCCCTCTTGCACTAGCAAAACACATATTCTTTCTACCAAATAGATACAATATTTTGTTAAATCAAAATTAATACAAACAGCATGACAGGAGCATAATAGTTTATTACATGGAAATATAACAACAATCAGATTAAAAAGTTACAATTATTTCTTTACAACAACGATTAGATACAAAAAGTTACAATTATTTCTTTACATCTGGGATGGGGAGAAAGCAAGTAGCTGTGTTCACCCAAAGTTCTTCACCGGTCACAGTGGTAGTTCCTATGAGAATGTCTCCTCACAGGTTCGAGTATTTGGTCCCTAAATTGGTTATGTTTGGGGAGGCTTAGGAAGTTCTGTCTTGCTGGAGGATGTTTGTCACTGCAGGGAGAGCTTTGAGATTTCAAAGTCAAATGCCATCTCCAGTTCACTGCCTGTTTGTGGTTTGGGTTGTGACCCCCTCAGCCGTGCCTGCCACTATGGCTGCCCGCTGCCACATTTTCTTGCCCTAAGCTTCTGTGTTAAGAAAGCGTATCACTCTGGAACTGTATGCCCAGGTCCTCCTTCCTCCTACGAGTCACCCTGATCATGGTGCTTCAGCAACAGAAGAGGAACTCGGTCAGACGCTCATGCCAGAGAGTGGGGTATGGCTCTGACAGGCCTGAGCATGCTGTTTCATGAAGGGATATGGAAGATGTTTGGCTCAACACTGTGAGTAGAGCTTAGTAGGACACCATAATAAGAGCTTGGAGGACAGTAAGCCTGAGAGAAATGTGGGCTGGAAGCTCAAGAGGTTTTTAGAGGGAAACAAAAGGAAGAGCTGGGCCCATCCCTGTGACATTTGACAAGGAATGTGATTACCTTTCTCCCCTTGTCAGAAGAACTTGCCTGGCGTTACATTTAAAAATAATTTACTGATTTCTTTGGTGGAGGAGATTTCAAGACAACCTAATGTTTCCCGTGCCACATGACTGTAACCATCACTCTAAGTCAGGTCTACAATAAAAAGAGAACATAAGGCAGAAAGACACACAAAACGTACGGTTCGAGGACTGGAGGGCGTAACCTCACAGCTGGAGCTTGTGCTGAGGCAGAGAAGGAGAGTCCTGAGCCACCCTGGAAGTAGGAAGGGGAAGGGAGCCTTCAGGGCAGAGCCCAGCTAAGCTTCCAACTTGTGAAAGGAAAATGCAGAGGGGATTTTTCTCCCCTAGAAACAAACAATGAACAGAGGCTGCTGCAAAAGTAATTCAAAGGACCAAGATTCACCCAAGCTGGTGGGTGAACCTGGATGTGTCCTCCATGTGTTGTTGGCTTTAGAATATAAAAGGATTCAAGAACTTGATAGATTCAGATATCTCCTGAGGCCATGTAGCATGTGTCAGGGAAGACTGTTTGAGAAGACCCAGAAGGGACCAGAGGTACCAAGCGGCCATTGGATAAACTGTGGGAGTGAAGCCTGTGTAACATTGGACACGGTGCTGGAGATGACAGTCACATGGTTTGCCAATGAGAGCTGCACACACAGAATGGAACCAGACTAAGATGTTCTTTACTGATATCAAAGCTTGAGAGGCAAAATCGTCTAAGCCCTTTGATGCTACTCATAGAGCTCCAGGATTTGGAGTTTGCCATGCCATGGTTTGGTCTTGCTTTGGTTTGGTATTTCTTCACTATCTCCCCTTCAGAACGATCAAGATTATATTGTGCTGTTATATGGTAGAAGCATTTAATTTGCTTTTGGATTTTATAGGGAATTGTGATTAAGAGATCACCCTGGATCTCAGGAGAGACTTTGGACTTTTAAACGGTTAAGACTGAAAAACTATGTGGGGACAGTTGCAGTTGGACTAGATTGCATATTTTGCAGTAGGAGGTCCAGGGAGTAAGATGTAGTGGTTTGAATGGAAACGCCCCTCTCCCTCAAAGGCTCTGATATTTGAATATTTGGAATCACTTGATAGTACTATTTAGGGAAGCTCGGAGATACGGTCTTGCTAGAGGAAGCTCATCATTGGGTTTGGGCCTTGAGGATTCAAAGCTACATGCCTTTGCTGTCAGTCCATTCTGTTTCCTGCTGGCAGTTCAAGATGCGAGCCACGA
The DNA here is from genome assembly GCF_011064425.1 of Rattus rattus. Lineage (NCBI taxonomy): Eukaryota > Metazoa > Chordata > Mammalia > Rodentia > Muridae > Rattus > Rattus rattus. The sequence goes on along the minus strand of NC_046168.1, from coordinate 50,791,611 downwards.
TTCTCTGCCATGATGGTGATAGAGTCTCCTCCCTCTGGAATCATAAACCCAAATAAACCCTTCCTCTGTGAGGCACCTCAGCCATGGCATTTCATCACAGCAGTGGACAAGTAGCCAATGGACTCACAGACCAGCAAGGCTGCAAAGGCTCCATGCAGGGTGCAAGGAAGCTGGGGGAGGAGGGAGGAGCAGGTGCATGTGAGACACAGGGTTCTAACCCCTTCCACCTTTTAATTTTCTCACCTTGGAAATGAGAGCATTAGAGAAACACTAGCTAGTGTGTGTATGACGCAGTAATACATGTAACATATTCCAAGTCAGAGAGCTCGGAGAAGATGTCTAGTCTGTGTCCACGTCCTTCAGGGGTGTGTGCTTAAAGTAAGAGAGGCAGAGAGATATCATCCATGTCTACATGCAAAGGATGCTACTAGAGCTTGTGACAGTCCTGCAGATGTCACAGTGCCAGACATCCTGGTTCTATGTGGGGCAGAAGATGAAGCCCTGGCTGGGGCCAATTTCAGGCAACATCTATCATCTGGAACATATCCTAAGTGAAGAGGCTCTCATGAGAAGTTCTGTAGCCATCATTGCTTTAAAGTGTGTGTGTGTGTGTGTGTGTGTGTGTGTGTGTGTGTGTGTGTGAGAGAGAGAGAGAGAGAGAGAGAGAGAGAGAGAGAGAGGGAGGAAAGGGAGGAGAGAGAGAATCTTCAGGGACAGCAAACAGTGACTTAGACTGTGCCCTGTCTATCAGTTATGGCATGATCTGCCGATAACACCCTGGAAAGCTGGATGGTTAGCAGATAAATTGAAAATACAAGCAGAGACACTTACTTGTCTGAGACTAGACTGACTAGTTCTTGCCAGATTTCCCAGGAAGCTGACGCGCTCTCTGGGTCTTACCATACATATGGTAGAGAGAGCAAACCCTGCTCTTGGGACAGCTGAGGTGTTGGCGTATGTGTTGTTCTGCCGAACACTTTATCGTGTTGTGGCACGCATACATATGATGTATGTCCTTTTCCTGATGAGCTGTCTCCCACTACACAGATGGTGACGTCACAAGCTGGCATATCTGTCATGGTTGTCTCACTTTGTCACACACTGGCCATAGATGAGGCACAGCTCTTGCTGTGCGGGATGCTTTCCCATACTCAGGCTAGAAGTGGCCGCTCCGTGCTATGGGCATGTTTACTTCATTTTTTCTAACAAAACCATCTTGCTCTACAGGCTTGCTTTGAGAAAGAATCTCCAGAATGCTACAAATTCTCCAGTTTGTAGAAATATTAGACAGAATATAGTACCATGTCAACTCATCCTGCATCTCCATGGCTTTCCACAGTACTGACACCGGAGTGGTTGCCCTGTCTTCAAAGCAGCACAGACACATTATTACCAGAAGTTTGCCCACTATAGTGCCCTCTTTCTGTCGCATGCCCTCTGATTTTGATAAATGAAAAATTAAAATGACATGTGACTCTCCTGTGGCAGTTTAGAAAGTACCTTGACTAAGCATGGATGCTTCCTGCCCTCCACTTCCCCCTCCCCTTCCTCTGCAATATGGGAGAGTACTTCTATTTTCCTGTCTTGATGCCATTGTCTTTTCTATATTGTCACATATGAGGAATCAGGCAGGCTTTTATTGGTCTGGTTTCCTTCAGCAATATGCATTTAACTCTCCTCCTGGTCTCTTCTGGCATAGCAGCTAAATTGGTTTTTATTTTTTATTTTTTCTAATCACTGAGCACTCTTCTATTGAATTACCACACCACAGATGACTCATACATTCAATGGTTGCAGGTATTCCAAAACATTTTTTTAATGTTCTTTTCAATCTAGACTCTCACTAAAGTATTCGAGAGTTCCAGATGCTCCACGTCTTAAGTGAAATCTAGTTTGCCTACTAAATATTCTCATGTAGAAGTAGCTCACTGTGCCTGGAACTTGCATTTTCCTTACAAGAAACAAGGTTAGAAAATAGTCTTGTTTTTATTTAACTATTCACAGATCTCAGGAAACATGTCAAGGATATTTGTTTACTAGTCCACTACTAGTTAAATGGTAGTTAGTGTAACTACTAGTTTTTTTGTCGGCTGCATCTTGTGCTATTTTTTTTTTTCCTGAATTGATGTTTGACTTTTTAAATATTGCCGGTGTGTATTTGAGATGGAATACGTTTAAATTTTTAAATCCAGTTCATTACTTTATAACAAGTTGTTTCTTCTCAGAAGATTCCCTAAAATTCCAGCTCCTGAAAAGAACACCCGTGCGTTATCAGTATTGTCGTTTTAGCTCACACCTGAGCTAGTGGCTGGTTTTAGCACATCTGTCCCAAGGTGTTCGGTGAGAAGATAAGGTAATTACTATGCATTGGGATATCCTGTGTTTTGATATAATAATAGAAAACATAATTTCATTCTTGAGTTTATTTGGACATTGATATATTGCTTTATTTCTGACATATTGAATGATAGTAACACATTTCATAAATGGAAGTGAGAGAAACCTCTGTAGGTAAAGGAAGTGTTACACTGATTTCTTATCAGCTGACAGAACGCAGAGGAGGGCAGAGGGAGAGCACCTGAAGAAAATGCCCTCCCGCAGAGGAGAGCACCACCATGGCAAACACGTGAGAACGTAGAACATTTTCACTCTGGCTTTTATGACTGAGTTCTCAGCGGTTAAAAAAAATTAAAAAGTTAAAAGAATTTTTAAAATCTTTTATTGTGCAACGTGTGACATTCCCCAGTAAAATGTATGATAGTCTTCAGATAGAGGCCAGGAGAGAAGGAGCTGAAGTCAATCACAGCTATACAGCAGGCAGCAAACTATGTACTTAAAATGCAGTGTAGCGCCTCCGATTACAGCTGAAAGTGGTTGGTTACCATTGTAACACTTGTGCCACTGTTGCCCTGGTTGGCAAGCCTTGCTTGGTAGATTTGTAGTATAGAACAAATGGATAAGATATTTGACTATACACAGGTGGCTTTTCATGAAAGACTTGCTAGGTCTATGTCTTAGGGGGGAAGACAGAGAAACAAAGTAGCAGGTGGATAGAGTGTTGTGTCTGGAGGTCTAGGGTATAATGCAGGGGATGGAGTCTCAGAAGCTGGGTGCCTGCATTTGCCTTAAAGCCATGAGCTAACTATGTGAGCTGATATGCTGTTGCAGCATGGACAGTGACCATTCGCAACACTGTTTATTTTAATAGATAAAGTTTGGTAAAAGATAAAGGAAATGAAACTTTTGAGAGACGAACAATTACAAGGTTCCCAGGGGATGATTACCCTCTAGAATCAGGCTGACCCAGTGCTTCCAGTGACTCAGGCAGGAAGGAATGGTGGGCTTGCTTCTGGACATCGTACATGAAGAGCTCTCCATCTGTTGTGCCTGACCAGGGCCTGGTGGGCAGCAGACAAGTGTCTAAGACTGCAATACTATACAGATTTGCACATTTGGATATAAATGGATATTTTTCAGGATTGAGCACCCGGAGACATTATTTTAATAGCTTTGGATATAAGCCCTGGACAAGACACCCTCAAGAGCCATTTAATATCCCGCAAAGTACCCGCTTCTCTCTCAAGCTCCGTGTTCTGCTGCTTGCTAGCCTGTGACCCTTTCGTGCATTCCCAGCCACAGTGGGACCTTTTAATCTATCCTTCCACAATCCAGTATTATACTATCCTTTCTAAACTATGTGTAAACAATTTCAAAGACACAAACAACCAGAAAGTACCATGTCTTTAGGGATTGGGACTTCACCGTCACCTTCAAATATTGTATCAAGTGTGTTGGACTGTTGTCAACGTCGTTATAAGCACAAATATTGTCTTGTGCCTGCAGAAGCAGATCCTATTTTATTAGCCCAGAAAAAAAATGGGCTCAAATGGATTCTTCAGAGATAAGTGAGCGTTCCATGGGCGAGAAAGCGAGTATTTAATATGAACAATATCTGTGTCACTGCAGAGCATCTGCTAGGAGGGGGGTGCCTCCTGCTTCCTCTCATCTGTGCACAGCCTCCTCTGGAATTATCTGCTTCATGATTTTACATAAAAGACAGTTTCTGATAAATCTGGTTCAACAATTAATATGCAGTGTAACTTGTGATTAGAGGGAAGAATTAGAAGTAATGAAGGTTTAAAAATAGAAAACAGATGTAATATTTTAAATGACATTTTCTTGGTACTGTATTTACTGCCCCTCTTTCAGTAATTAGTAAAATGTTTTCAGATTTTTAAAACAGCTTATTACTGTGAACACAATAAACCCATATGTGTAAAAAACAAATAAAAAGGCCGTGAGAAACAGATGATACTTCCTTTGGGGTGGGGAGTGAAACAAGACAGCGAGAAAGGATACTGCCGCAAAATACAGAAGGACAAAGAGCGGACCCTGATGGTGACTCGGAGAGAACCCAGAGTTGAGCATGGCTGTGAAGCCACCTCCTGTCACCGAGTAAAAATAGTCTATGGGCTATAGAAGGAGATTCAGAAGATAAAATTTCCCCGGTTTCTTTTAATCGCTACAATTTTGAAAAGCAGAAACGAGTTCAAGGCTGACTTATACAACATCTTCCAGTGTGTTGCACGGAGTTCTTTCACTTTTTAGCTCCAATCTTTATTCACATTTATTCTTTAATTGTAGAAATGTGTGGGTTACTGTGGGGGGAAATGTGATTCAGTGTATAACGATAAAGTCTAGGGAGTTAAGATTTCCATTTCCCTAAATATTTTTAAGTTTCAATTAAATAGCCAAGGAAGATGAAGGAACTGTGATAGGCAGACAATGCTATATATCTATAAAAATGAATAATCCTCTGTTCCTAGTAACAAGTTAAACAGAAGTGGGCAGATTTTAATAATTGAAATAAGTTTGGCATACAAGGACAAATCCCGAGTGCTGTTCTTCTCATGGGTGGACGTCAGGTAACATCCACAAGAAAGCAGCATTGTGATTACCAGAGACCAGGGAGAGAGGATATAAAGAGAGGTCAGCTGAGGCCAGCTGATTTGTGTTGCTGGGAGCGTTGGAGCACCCCATTGCCCAGAGAAGACAAGAATTCACAATAGTCAGGAGCAGGTAGATGACTTCCAAAAGACTGATGGCTCGCCAATTCTTTAAAAAGATAGAAGTACATGGACAGTCGTGCCCTGGGTCTGTAACTTCAGCACTCCAAAGGCTGAGGCAAGAGGAGCTGTGAGTTCTAGACTAGCTAGGGCTAGAGCGAGACCCTGTGTTAAATACAGACAGGATGGACAGTGGGCGTGGAGATGAGAAATCCTTTGAGGGACTTGGGAAGCAGATGCCAAGCTTGTGGCATGTCCGTGGCATATCTGTGGCTGCTGGGATAGTCGTCTATGAGACCCTGTGGGACCCTGGTCCCGCAGACCTCCACAAGCCACAGGTTGCCAGTAGCAACAACAAATATTCCTGTGATACCTCCTGAGTCCAAGAAATTTCTGATACTGTCAGTTGGCTAATCCTCCTAAAAGGGGCCATTGTTATTTTTTATAAAAATAAACCATGAAGATCGTTTCCTTTTGACAGTGCCATCACTCATCATTTTATTTTACTCTTTTCATTGAGTCAGAGCCAGTCTTCTTTCAAATCCAGTGGTAACTTTAAAAACAAGGGATCACCACACCTTTTAACTAATGCAGCAGAAGAGAGTGGAATGTATCTGAAGACGCTCTTTCCTAATGCTGCTATGTCCCTGGCTGTCACTGGGAAGGTAAACCTCAGGAAGCCAAAGGGACAGATGAGGTAGAGGATGAAGGCAGAGGGAAGGAGGGAGCTTAACTCACAAAGAGAAGCCATGAGCATTCCTGGTATAAACTGATAAACTGGTTTTTTTTTTTTTTTTTAAATTCAGACCAGGTGACTGAAACAGGTTAGTGGGTGAAACTGTTCTTCCATTTCTGCTGTTAGGTACAGGATTCATGGCCACGGTGAGATGGGCACCCAAGGCTGCTGCCCTCATGCAGCCTCCCAAGGTGCTTATGGTGTTAATTTAAAAAATGCTCGAATCTTCTGCAATTATGGTGTTCAATGAGCTATGTGTGGGATTAAAATGAAGTAAGAGGAGGACCAGGGTGGAGGGGAAGAGAAGCAGAGATCAGAGGAGAAGGAAGAAGGGAAGGAGGAGGGGGACAAAGGGGGTAGGAGGAGAGGGAGGAAAAGAAGGAGAGGGAGAAGGAGGAGAGGGAGAGGGAGGAGAGAGAAGAGAGGGGGAAGAGGGATGGGAGGAGGAGGAAGAAGCAAAAGAGGCAGGGGAAAGGGGGAGAATGTAAAGCAAGGAAGGAGCAGGAACTGAGAGCAAGGAGGGGAGGGGCTTAGGAGAATCAGGACCAAGAGCTGACACAGTCAGTGCACCAGGGGAGGATATGGCAGGATTCTCTACCCCTCTTCCCTCTAAGAGGACAGAGAAGTATGTTCCTGGCATTCATCCATCAGTGATAAGCAGAACCAGTGTAGAACCTGTCACAGGCCAAGAAGCAGCGTTGAGACAACATGGACCCAGTCCGACTTGGAGCCCAAGATGTCAATCATCTGTCAGACAAGCAGGAACAGAGCCAAGGAGCCACCTCCTTAAGGAGATTGAAGGTTCAACATCCAAATGGCTGGCAACATTAAATATCAAAATGGTTAAATAGCCACCAGGCAGTGCAAGGCAGGTGAGTCACATGTCCCCTCACCCAGTGGACACAGGACTCCCAGCACTGCCCACTCTTCCCCTACTCTGCTTGAGTCTGGCCTCTTGCTCTTCCCTTTATGTGGAACCAAGAGCTACTCTGGGCTGCCTACAGCTGCTACTGAACAAAAACAAAGCAGAAACAAAGAGTAAAACAGATGGAGAAACAGAGGGTTAGAACCTGCTGGCACGTTCCCTGTTGGTACACTGTGGGGAAAGAAAGGGGGCAGAGAGTCCTGCAGGACAGATTTTGCATGGGAAGTCCATAGATGAACCCACTCAGACGAGGAGTGGAGTTCCAGAAAGAGATCGTGGAGGAGACAAGCATCTAGTAAGACTGTAGTTTCTCGGGGACAGATGGCACATTCCCAGAACACAGTTATTCCTTAGGAACTGGAGACAAGACTCTGTTGGTAACATGAACGCATGCTCGGCACCCATGAAGGAGTGGTAGGTACAGTGCTGTGCTTCTTGGAACCCCCAGCCTGGAGCCACTGCTACCCAACCTGTCTGGCCAACATCGAGGGTCCCAACTTCCACTAGAGACCCGTGTCAAAAATTAAAGTGGAGAGCGACAGAGAAAGACACCAGACACTTATCTCTGGGCTCTACATGCACTCTTATAGGCACACACACAAGTAGACATAGACATGCATGAACACACAGATGCACACATGTGCTTTTAGAAAGTCCAGATGTATTTAAAATCTCATCGAAGTTCCCGTCTCCACCACTCTGACTGTGTGCAGTGTTTGTACCGAAGGTCGGTTTTACATTAAAGCACAAGTCAGGCTTGTTTTCAACGTTGACATTGTTCAACTTACAGCAAAGTCTATGGCTGGGAACTAATTGGTTCAAGGTCAGATTCTGAAGAGCCAGGCTTAGAATTAAAATGCATGTTGCACTTGCTCTTACCTACCTAAGCTCTTCAAACTACGTCGAATAGGAAAAAAATTAAGTTTATGACAACACTGAGAAAGTACTTCTCTATGACCCTCTCACTTAACTTACAGTGCCATTTTATATAGATCTGTATGATTAATTATATTTCATGAATTTCTATGCTTCTGCCTGCACAAAAGTATTGGCAATGTGATGTCAGTGTAAATACTAAAGGTATATATTACACTGTTTTGGGTATTCAGGGATAGCAATAGTAATATTCATGGGTTTTCTAAGACCTGTTTTTAAATGTAAGATCAGTGATCCTAGGAGATACGGTTTCAGTGAGGTACTGCTGATGTCTCCGGATCTTTCAGTACTTTGACTGCCTCACCCCACTTTCCCCATGCTGACGTAGTTTTGAACCTGAAGTTGGCTGTGATTCTCACCCTAACTTCTGCCCATGTGATTCTTTTCCTTCAATCTCTGCTGGAGCCATGCAGTTACTTTTCGATATAGCACATCGTTTTTATTCCTCTCTCAGCTGTCTGAGCGATCGGATCTGTGGTGTGGGTTCATGTTTGTCACTGATTTTGAAACGTTGTAATTTGATAAACAGCTTTAACTATTTCTTCTACATTTTCTTTCTTTTTTATTGTGGCAATGAATGTTACTATCTTTTGATATAACACTTAAATGTTATGTGAATGTGAAGAAATTATGTACATGTAAATGGATATATGTGTGTCCTGTACACACACACACACACACACACACACACACACACACACACACACACACACTGCCCTAGAAAACCATACCACTGGTCTCCTATGGAAGCTTCAGCAGGCTCGTCTTTGGAAGGTTAATAGTTTGGGCTATGCTGCCAAGCCCCCTGGTGTGCTGTGATGACATTTCTCTGAATGGTTTCTTTCCTTGAATCAATAATTATTCTAAATTTTCCTTTATTTAGTTTAAAAACATTTTCTTTATTTTTCCAACCTCACAGCCATAAACTCTGCTAAGGATTTCATCACATGGAGCCTGATCCATCCCTGAGACCCTCTGTCTTGGAGCCCCATCCCCCATTGATCCCCTGGTCTTTGACTCAGAGGACTTTTGCACTGAATGTTCAGTTCTTTGACAAACGGTCATGTCACAACAAATAAAGTTCTATGGGTTTTAGAAAAATAGATTAAGTCTTCATTGTAGTAATTACATCTATATAGCTGTAGATTTTTTTTAAAAAAATTAAAACCTATAGTTATCATATATTTGTGGGTTCTCTTAAAGTTTCCAGTGAGTAAAGTAACCTTTAATGTCAAGTATTTAACTATGTGTACAGTGATTTATTCTCAAAGAGCATCATGGGAAGAGCTGCTTTAAGATTGATTAAGACACTTCTAAAAGAAATGAAAAAAATATTTTGTAGTAATAGCAAGGAAAACTAGTTTCAGAATAGAGCAAGTTAGTCAATGTGATTTAAATATATTCAAGTAAGTAACGTAATGAAGTGACGGTCTCAGTAGCCCCCCCCCCCACTTCCTTCACTTGGCTACAGTGGATTGCAAAGCAAATGTGAGAATTCTTCTTTTTAAAAATATTTACTTAGGCTTTCTTCTCTGAAACATGCCGAAGCTCTTTTTGTGACTGTGTATCCATCAGGTGTTACACTTGTAACAAAATGGTCCATTTGGCATAGCAAAATGCTCTTCCTTTGGACCCTTTACTTCCTTTAGCAGATAGTATGTGTCATTCCCACTCTTGACAATTTATTTTCTCTGCATCAGATGTATCTTCTCTAGAGATATTCTTCAATGATGTCCTGTTGGAATGAAGTGATAGTCCTTCATCCTAGCTGCCTCACAGAGGAAAACAGAAGTCCCCCTAGGGGGAAGGTAATTCTGTCTTCACTTCTGCACCGCCCCCCACAGGCCAATTCAGAGTAAAAATAATGATGTGAATTTTCAAGAATTTTACCCTCTTGTTATCAAATGTCATTGATAATGGAAACAAAACCAATAGAGGTCAGTAAAAATTATGGGCGAAATGATTGTGCCAAAGAAACTGACCCCTCAAAATATGGATTAAATGAATATAAAATAGAGATGTTTATAAGGTACAGACAGTGTAATCTAAACTAAGAATTAGTAGTCTAGAAAATTAAAAATGTTTAGTATCATGAAATAAGAATATTTAATCAGAAGATTAAATAACAGGAAATGGAAAGTGCGTTTGGGAAGAGGTTGATAGAAATCTGTAAAGTGATGCCCATTCTTAAATAAACAGTAGAAACAACAGAAAGCACAAAGCACAGACAGAGCGGCGGGATGACCTGACGTACGTGAACAGGAGTCCCTAGAGGAGGAGCATAGAATTAGAACCACAAATGGCGACAACATTTTTAAAAGTTGCATAATGATGTTACTCTAAAGGTTCACAAGTGCCAGCAATGTATAAGCAAGTCTAAATAAATAAAAACAGTCACAGAAACATTCCCAGGCCGCGCAGACATCGTTCCCATATTTTATTCATGAAGAAATTACTAGGAAGCCCCTGTTTGAAGTTTCCCTATCACAATAAATCAGTAATCACCACCAGGAGTATTGCTGGGTCGGGGGCTGAGGAGGACAACCCTTCTTACCTTCACGGAGGATGGAAAGAGCTTCATCAAATGTGCCATCTTACGTTAAAAAAAGGCTTCCCACAAAGGTAGACATGTGATCTCACTGAGGTGAATGGCCATCACGACAGAGTGAGGGATGAAAACACACAGAGCTTGCAGCTAAGGGCAGGGCTCATCCTTTATTTACTGTGTTACATGTGTTCACACATGTGTTCACGCGTGGTCCTAATCAGCAGCTCACAGGTGGGAGTGTGTCTATGACGACTACAGGAGCTATGAATGCCCCTAGAGAGCCACAGGTAGGATCCACGCTGCTGTATCCAAGGCAGATGCGTAGCCAATGAATTCTTGAAGGGATACCTGTTGTACCTGTGCCTCACTACCCAAATTGATGTTCTCCATGTTGGAAGGAGAATGAAATAAATTTGAGAGGCTCTACTACTAGAATACAGAAAGGGCCAGGAACTAACAGAGTAGGATAAAACGCTCAGAGTTCTCACATGTGCTGTAAAGCAGAAGGGCAAAGAGGCAGATTGTTTGAACCCTGGGTCTCCCATCACAAACTGTCACAATTAATAAGTTACACATGTAGTTATTGGGTGGGAGCAACTGCAGCTGTGTGAAGACTAATACCACACGTGATTGTCACAGCTTAACACCAGGATGCATTTGCCCCTCCAATACCCGCCCTGGGTATCAGCGAAGTTTCTGTGGCCCTATGTCTACCAATGGCATAAAATACTTTTCTTCTTTAGATCTGAAATTTAATTGTTGATGACCTCAGACCTGACAAAGTTTTGGCTACACCTTCTCAGTGGAACCTCATGCAGAATTCACAGAGAAACACCCCATGCCTGCTTCTAAGTACAAGGAAATTTCCCTGAAATTAAGAAAATTTACATCTCAGAAAGGAATACTAAGATTTCCCCTGCTCTCATTCAAGGTGATTGCTGGGTTGGTGCTTTAACACAGCATCTGCCATCTTTCCCAAATCCTGGGCTCCTTCTTCCTCTGAATGGACAAGGTACAAGTACACAGCCATCCCCTGGATTGTGAAGTGATGGATAGACCTCATCAAATAAGTCTCTAACAATGTAACAGAAGTGACCCTGTCTTGTGGACCAGCCCTCTGTATTGGCATTCATACTGAGCCTGTCCAGTGCAGACAGAAAGAGAGAGGGTGCCATAAATAACAAGTGGTAGACAGATGCCGTGAGATGGGGGTGAGTGGGAAGGGTGGCCTGTCCCTGCAAGTGGTTCCTGGGTATCACAGAGGGGGTTAGTACTCTACACCTTTTCCAACATTCTAGAAGCACAGATCATAGAGTGGTGAGAAGAAGGGCTGGTGAAGAAAAGATCCCCATCCTGAGATGAACAGTGCCTTAGCTACTGTCTGTTCCTGAGAAAGGACACCATGACCAAGACAACTTATGGAAGAGTTTACTGGAGGCTCACAGTTCCAGAGGGTAAGAGTCCTTATCATGACAGGGAGCGTGGCAGCAGATAGGTATGGCACTGGAGCAATAACTGAGAGCTTACATCTGATCCACAGATCCACAAGCACAAAGGCAGAGAGAGGGGGGGAGAGAGAGAGAGAGAGAGAGACAGAGAGACAGACAGACAGACAGACAGAGATAGAGACAGAGACAGACAGAGATAGGCAGACAGAGACAGAGAGTGAGACAGAGACAGAGAGACATAGAGAGAGAGAGACAGAGACAGACAGAGAGACACAGAGAGACAGACAGAGACAGAGAGTCAGAGAGACAGAGACAGAGAGACAGAGAGACAGAGATAGAACTGAGAACGGTGTAGCCTTTAGGAACTTCAAAACCACCTCCAGGGAAACACTTCCTCCACTAAGGCCACACTTCTCAATCAGTTCTACCAGTTGGGAACCAAGTATTCAAATATATGAACCAATGGGGACATTCTCATTCAAAACACCAGAAGCAACCACAAATGCCCTGTCAGCCTTCCATTTCATCCTCCATGGTGAGAAGACAGTAGAGGAGGGCTGCCCATCTGTGTGTCAGCAGCTATGCATCCTATAGGGTGTCTGGGTATCCCCAAGATCCACACATAAAATGGTGGGTGCAGCTGTCTGGGAGCAGGTTGAGTACCACACAGGGTGGAAGACGGCCACTGACCCAGGTAGCTGCCTATGTTCCTTCTCTCTGTGGCTGTGACTTTCATTGATTTGGTTACTTGATGAATCCATTTTGGAGTTCGAAGGGAAGCAGATGTGAGAAGACACATCACCAATAACAGAGTGGGTGACGAAGCTGGCATCTGTGATCCTGCAAAGCAAGGACTGAACTAAGAAGTAGATGTTGTGAGATGCCGATGCTGGGCATGATGCGTACAGCCTGGGGATGGACACCTACCTTTTGCTGATGCCTGTGATTTTTCAGGCATGGACCTGAGCATTATCCATGTGATCTCATGGAGCCTTGGTATGACCATCACTGGTCATCCAGTGTTGTCCTCATTGCCTTATTGTCAGGACATGGAGTCAATCCTTCCTCTGCGTCACTCTCACCCCGAGGAAAGGCACCCAACCCATTAAGCCAAGGTGCAAGCAGGTATGGCCCATTGTCATTAGTCACCTGGGAGACCTTTCGTCAACCCCACAGAGGACAGAGCTTGGCTGAATTGGATGGTGATTTCCAGGAAATGGGGTTCCTGCCTGGATATTTTGTACATGTACTATACATGTCCCCTTTGGAGACCTAGGTATAGAGACTTTACAAACTAAAGGGGATGGTGCCAACCATGACTGAGCCAGAGAACAGAGCAGGATGAAAAAATTCAGGCAGGTGACCACCACAGCCTGTTTCTAACAGCTGAGTGTGAGGGGATAGCCTGCCTGAGGGTGCTCTGAGACAAGCCAGCAATAGGCTGTAACGGAAGTGCTCCTACCTCTTCACTGGATGGAACAGAATTGTACCTAGCGTGAACCTCTCTGCCCTGCTTCCTCTCCTGATCAGCTGAAAATGAACAGGAGGGAGGAGCACCCTGGAGGGAGGAGCACCCTGGAGGGAGGAGCACCCTGGAGGGAGGAGCACCCTGGAGGGAGGAGCACCCTGGAGGGAGGAGCACCCTGGAGAGAGGAACACCTTGGAGGGAGGAGCACCCTGGAGGGAGGAGCACCCTGGAGGGAGGAGCATCGCTGGAGGGAGGAGCACCCTGGAGGGAGGAGCACCCTGGAGGGAGGAACACCCTGGAGGGAGGAGCACCCTGGAGGGAGGAGCACCCTGGAGGGAGGAGCATCCTGGAGGGAGGAGCACCCTGGAGGGAGGAACACCTTGGAGGGAGGAGCACCCTGGAGGGAGGAGCAACCTGGAGGGAGGAGCATCCTGGAGGGAGGAGCACCCTGGAGGGAGGAACACCTTGGAGGGAGGAGCACCCTGGAGGGAGGAGCACCCTGGAGGGAGGAGCATCCTGGCCATGACCTGATGAGCAACAGCCCTGGAGAAATGCAAGTTCTAGCTGCATCATTATGACCTATTTAAATCTGTGTAAAAAAAAAAAAATCAAAGGAGCACCTGACACCAGTTCCAGGAAGTGAGACCTGGACACTAGAAGCCACGGTTGGAGATGCTGGGTACTCTGCTTTCTCCCTACTTTCCTATGTCAAACGCGTGTTCTGGGGAAGTCTCCTGGAGCTGCTACACCTGGCCTCCAGGTGCCACCGATCCCAGCTTCATTCTGTCCAGCTGGCGTTCGGGCACCATGGACAGTTGAGCTCCATCCCATGGATGAAAGGGTTAAAACTTGACATCTTTTTAGTACTTTAGGGTGATTCTCTTTACCGGCGTGACATCCATGCTCAGAGTGCTCTTGCTACAATATTCTTTTAAAAGTACACTTGTCAGGGTCCATTTGCAAGCAGCTACCTTGATGGTGACATCAGCCATGCCTGCGGTTCACCTTGTGACCTTACAGAGACAGCAGATGGGCCCGGTAATAAATCCCGATTATTAGTGAAGGAGCCACCAGCTTGGAAGGCGGCTTTGCACTGGGATGCTTGTTATCTCCTGGACAGGGAGTTGTAATCCCTGTCAGGGAGGGGAGAGGCGATGAGGGGTTGCTCTGGTCCTGTTTCCAACGCCAGCCCTCCCTCCGCCCCTCCCTGCCTTCCTCCCTCTTTCCTCCCTGTATAATACAGAAGCTCCCCTCACAGGAGAAGACTCAGTTGTCGGGTAGAAAGTTGAATCCTGACCTCTAAGATTCTTAGGCAACAATACATATTAGTTATAATTCACAGTTATTTATGAATCTTTGAGATTTAACGACAACCTTTTAAGGTTCCTTTTGACCATGAGCATTGATGGGTCATGTACATTTTCAAAGAGGAGTGAATTCAGATTAACCTATCCTGGCAGAGAAATGTAGCCTGCGTTTTCTTTTGGAAACCTGGCTTTATGAGGTCTCTTCTGTATTTTTGAAAAGATTTTGAAAATGGAAGCAATAAATGTTGCCTTCACAAAAGGTTTTTCCTTTGGGTTTTAGAGATTCTCCCATAAGTGGAGAGTTTGAGCTAAATGTAAACCATTTTCTTTTTAACCCATGGCTTCCCTATGGGGAACAGCAGCTCCTAGGGGAGTCCAGTCTCCTGAAACCTCGATCCTGGGCAAGGCCTTTCTGAGAAAGTAGGTTCAGAAGACCGGAAGTCGTCAGTTGACTGTGTGTTGCTGTAGCAGTGCAGGCTGGGATATGGGGAAGGAGAATGTGCAAACTGGCATTAAATCTCAACAGACACACACACACACACACACACACACACTCACACACACACACACACACACTCACACACACACTCACACACACACACACACACACACACACACACACACACACACTCACACACACCCACACACACTCTCACACACACACTCACACACACACACTCATACACACACACACACACACACACACACACACATACACACACTCACACACACTCATACACACACACATACACACACACTCACACACACACACACTCACACACACACACAGTCACACACACACACACACATACACACACACACACACACACACACACACACACACACACACTCACACACACACTCATACACACACACACACACAAAACTAAAACAAACAAACAAAAACTCTATTGTCACAAGATTTAACTTCTTTGTTCTCCATCATAGAAAATTAACTCTCAGGGGAAAAAGAATGGGCAGGCAGAGCGGTTTTCTGACAAGAACTCCATCTTCTCCTGTGTTCACACTGCCGGAGTTCTTTCTTCTCTGATGCTGGGCCCTGGCAAGGGGATTGCATTGCACCACTAGTGACCACAACGACTCAGCTTGTGACAGAACCCGATGGGAGTACACATTTACTAAGTCAGTGGATGGCTTGAACGGAAGGGCAACTGCATAGTGATGGCCCACAGCTAAATTCAGAGTACGGAAGAGCAGTCCGGGAGCTGAGACACACAGACAACGTGTGTGAACACGCCGGTGAGGCCGGTTCCTAGTGTGCGTGTAGCCTTCAGTTTTACACTGTCCTTCCAGAGTTACACTGAATATTTAAACATTTAAATCCTCTGTGAAATCAGAAGCTTGCTGGTTGGAGAAAACAGATTGTGCTCATGTGTGCACATGGCCATGTACACACATACACGCATACACACGTGCCTCTGTGTGCGTTTGTTCCTGTGTGCACACCAGTCTGCACACTGTGCATTCTCTTGTACACACACACACAAACATACACATATATACACACACACATGCACACACTCACACATGCATGCCTCTGTGTGCATTTGTTCTTGAGTGCACACCAGTGTGCGCACTGTGCATTCTCTTGCAACGAGTCAGTGAATCTGTGCAATAGTGTGTGGCATGCGTGTGCCAGTGGGTGCCTGCCTGGGTCTAAATGTGTACGCTTTTCTGTAAATATATGTCTTTTACTAACATACCCAGGTGTTTTCTCATTTCCCTCTCCCTTTTGCAGAAACAAGCCCGTTAAACACCCTAGGGCTCATGTACTAATTATCAGTGTCTGTGCATGCTTCCCAAGCATCACTTCTATAACCCCTGGAAAAATTCTGACATATTATAAACTGTTTGAATTAGCGTAAATCAGTAAACAACACATTGGTGCCAGCCCAACGCTGGGAGAATGGTGTGCATACTAAGTGACTCAGCCCAGCCGTGCCAAAGTATCAACTTAATTCAACTTGAAATATTTACCAGTTTTCCAGATGGAGACGGGCCGTGGCAGGGACCAAGAGAACCCAGGTGTGCACTGGATCCCCACATGGAGTGCACGGGGTGTGAGTGTGGAGTCCCGTGACATACGTGAGTGTGGCCAGCAGCAAGAAACAAGAAGGCATGAAGAAGAA
Organism: Rattus rattus; assembly: GCF_011064425.1. Taxonomy (NCBI): domain Eukaryota; kingdom Metazoa; phylum Chordata; class Mammalia; order Rodentia; family Muridae; genus Rattus; species Rattus rattus. The sequence continues at coordinate 50,775,027 of NC_046168.1, read as the reverse complement.
CAATTTCCATGGGTCCGGCCCCTGTACCATGTCTCGTTTGTTTCATGTGTGCTATCCCACGTGCTGAGGAATGATGGTTATCACGGAGTACACACGTGGGCAGGCACAATTGCATAGGTAAGCGTTCGGTGTAGCCTTTGCGTGTGGTAGCTACCGTACGACAGAGCTATCTACAGAGTATCTATAGTCCTGGCTCAGAGAGTTTCAGATCAAAGCTAGACTGTCAAGAGCTGTCTTTGTGTTTGTCGATGCCCCATTTGGAAGTCCAGCGACGCGAAGTGGGACAGAGCACATGTTAACAGGAGGCTTCTGGGAGTAAAGAAGGCGGCTGTGTCAGGGGACAGCCCATGAGCCTGCGGAGTGACAGGGCTCTCAGAAGAACAAGGGTGGAAATGGAACAAGATGGTATTGGAGGAGGCATATAGGACCTCAAGATCTGTCACCCTGAGCTCGGTGGGGCGGTCTGGACTCCAGGATTCTTCTTCGTCCCACACTCAGGCTGCTTTGGATACAGGGAATGTCGGAAGCTCGTCCAAATGCTATAAATTTCTCAAAGCACCTTAAGCCAAAAATATGAACTTTGGCAGGAATGGGACTCCGTAGTCACAGGGAACAGTGAGTCCCTGCTCTGCTGTGAACCCTGGGCTCTTTGCCACGAGCCTGCAATCTCACTGAAGGCCTCCCCCAGACAATGCATACCTCTAGTCAGCCATACCTCTGTGCCTGTCATTCCACATAGCTGCTGGCACCAGCCCAGCTGTCACCCTGTCTGCCTGTGCCATCTATGGACTCTCTGTAGTCACCAAGACTTGGGTCTCTCAGACATTATAGACAGATCCAGGGGCTTACCTGAAATCCCGTGTCCTCAGATCGCTACTCTATGGCTTGTTTGTTGGTCTGAGGCAGAGCCTCGTGTATTCCAGGCTGGATTCCTAGTCACTGCATTAATGAGGATAGCCTCGGACTCCTGAGCTTCTCACCTCTACTTCCCAAGTGCCAGGACTGAGGCCTGTGCCACTTCACCTGCCTTTGCCTTTTAAGTCTCCTGTGTCACTACCCATGTGATATCATAAACTCTAGTTCACCGATGCTGTCTTCCACGGCTGTGTCCCCAGAACCAGGGATAGTGGTGGCCTCGACAGTGACTTCTCTTACCTCTTTCCCCTGTGTTCTCAAGAATGATCAAAGTCCCTTACTTACATTAACTCACATAATCAATATCTGATTAATCTCAGCACTTGATAAGCGCCAAGTCCTGAAGGCTACAGGATGACTAGAAAGCGGTTGTTGTATAAGTGCTTATGCGAAATGATCAGACCCAGGGAGTGTGTGTATTCAAGGTGCTAACCGCCGGAGTCACTTATGAGGTTAGCTAGGCTCTCATTTCATGAATATGTAAAACTGAAACCCAAACTTCTTGTAGCTCAACCCACTGTAAGCAGGGCAAGCACCACCTCCCAGAAACCATTGCAAGGTGTGTGTGTGTGTGTGTGTGTGTGTGTGTGTGTGTGTGTGTGTGTTGGATACATATCCTTAAACAGTCAACTGCATAGGGAAAGGAGGAGGATCTCTTCTTCGAAGACAAATTGTAAACAGTAGTAGGTTGGCGAGTGCTGGAAACCGGGACTATAGCAGGGAAGTCTGTAAAGAGGTGCCGTGAACTAACTCCTAACCTGCTGCCCAGTCAGAACCTGGCTTTTTAAACCCGTGCATGCTAAGCCCGATAAAGACCAGAGAGGGAAAGGTGCTTAACTTTACTCCTAGAAGCAGGAGTAAATGAAAAGGGAGGTTTGGGTATAAAGTGAACAATTACTTTAAAATATGAGGGGTTAGGGATTTAGCTCAGTGGTAGAGTGCTTGCCTAGCAAGTGCAAGGCCCTGGGTTCGGTCCCCAGCTCCAAAAAAAAAAGAAAAAAAGAAAAAGATAAAATATGAAACTACCCATCTCTCAGTAATATGGACGTCATTAATTTTCTTGGATCATGGTAGAAATTCCTTCAGTGTTCATAGTGTGGTATGGAAACCGCCTTTTTTTTTGGACATGTATTATTAGATACTCTATGTGAAGTTAGTTAAGATGACATTTGGTGTACCCAAGTATTAGGAGGGATTATAACCCAGAAATCAGTCCCCTCTCTTCAGGACAGAACATCTCACTACAGAGATTACTGGCTAGGTGCATTGGTTATGCGTTTCCCTGTCAAAGCCTTAATAAATCTCCTCCCTCATATAAACAATTTTTGATTTCACAGTGCAAAAGAAAATGTAATGAAACTATCTAGATGATGCTGTTTGTGTACAAAGGTTACACACTAGAGAACCCCTGTAGGTTGCACCAACAATTTTGGAACACGTGGGATAGTCAGACAGTCCAGTACGAGGCAGGACCCTGCCCACGGGCTCCCTTCTAGTGCAGAGCTGGGTGGTGATGTCTCCACCAGGAACCATAGCCTTGGGGAGAGGGAAACAGCCATGATCTAGCATGTGGTGTGTGTGTCTGAGTCTCTGAATTCTGAGAGAAAATATCCCCAGTGACTGTGCTCAGGCCATAGAAAGACAGACAACCCCATGAGCCCAAGCAGAAGACCGATATCATGGCTGCCCCTCTCCTGGGCTGAGGCACACTGCTCATACTACATTTTCCTAAGTGGTCTCAGTATTGACGGATTGATTTCAAACTCGTTTTATGGAAATCTCCCAGTTTAATTAGATGGCTTTCCAGGGCCTGACAGCCACGCTTTTCATTAGTAACGAGTGTCGTGTGGCCGTAGAATCGGCCACCGCGAGTCCTAAAAGCCGACTTCATCCACAGTCGATCAAAAGCCAGAGACAGCCTGCCAGAGAGCCCAGACCTGCACGCATGACCACCTCATCAATTAGGAGCAAATGGCCAACAAAAGATGTATTCGTAGCATCTGAGCAAATAATGGAGATGGGAAAATGAAATTTGGTAAATCAAGATGAAATACATCTCCGGGTCTCTGTCAGCCTTGCTCCTGATTGGAGGATGGAAATAAAATTGATCAACTGGTGTCCACTCGGGATCGGAGGTCTGTGCTATAGACCACTGTGCTTTGGTTAATGGTGAGCTCCAGCCAGATGCAATCTCTCACATATCACACTGAGCTGGCTTGGGTGGCCGACTCTGTTCACATGTGCCAAAGCCTGTGTGAACCCAGGCTCTGTTTCTTTCTCGTAACATTTAGTCAGAAACCTTAAGCTTATTTTGGTCTTGATTGAAACGAAACTTTTAAGGGATTGATTTAGCTTCCCACACTTCTTTATCACCTGTACGCCTCTCAGGGATGACATCCAGCCAGAACAGGAACTTCTGTGAGCATCTGTATACATCATGGCCCTGACCTCAATCTTAGAAGCATCCAGACTCATTCCACAAGTGTGAGGAACACTTGTCCAGGTAACATGCCTCAGAGGGCTTAGGTGGCTGAGACCTATGGACATGTGTGTGCCCCTCAACTGGGCTGCAACTGAACAATCCATTGTGTCACTGCAGCAAATGCTTGAGAAGATGGAGGTTTGGGAGAGAAGGTGGGGCAACGGGTTTCAGGCTACCATTGTTTGGTTTCCTGGCTTTGAATCTGTTGACTCATCAGGGCAGGAGGAAATGAAAGCTCAAAGACCATGTGGGAGGTGGCAAAGTGAGGAAGGAAGAGATCAGGATCCCTGGCTTCCTCAAGGCCCTGCTCTTGAACAACCCAAAGACCTTGCTTTAGACTCTGTGTCTTTTGTGTCTAACCATCTCCTAATAATGCCAAGCTGAGGTCCAACATTTTTTTTTTTTTTTTTTGGTTTTTTTTTTTTTTTTTTCGGAGCTGGGGACCGAACCCAGGGCCTTGCGCTTCCTAGGTAAGCGCTCTACCACTGAGCTAAATCCCCAGCCCCTGAGGTCCAACATTTCAACATAAAACTCTGGAATGTTCAAGGTTCTAGCTAGATCATCAAGAGAGCTTCACCTACTCAGATATTTCCAGCACGACTTTGCTGTCAACTCCTGCTGTGTGCTTGTCCTGTGTCCTGAAGTCCATATTTACTTTCATAAACTCAAAGGAGAAGTCCAATAGTGTGTTCTTCATTTCACAGTGACTCTGGAGGGCTGGGTGACCCCCTAATTTTCTGGTACCGGTAACCTGACAGCAAAATGTCAGCTTGAGGGGACAAGTCCTGAAACTCCAGGTGTCCCCATTATCTGACACTACCTTTACCATGCACAGTACCAGCAAACTCCTGAAACTCACCCTGGGGAGGCAAACAATGTCCCACACCCACCTCTTTGTAGTCTTCAGGGATCTGTAATCACCCTTCTACCTATTAAGGGACTTCAACAGTGTGAGAACTTCAACATCCCTGGGGACACCAGCAGGCAGTCAGCTGTCTGAGAATTCAGGAGCTTAAGGAAGAACTGGGGGGGCAGAAATGGAAGCAGGACCATGAAGGGATGTTGCTTGCTCCCAAGTTCATGTTCATGGACCTCACACAGCTCAGGCCCCCCTCTTAGGGATTGTTCCACCCACAGTGGGCTGGGCCCTCCTACTTAGCTATCAAGAAGATTCCCTCTTCTTAGGGGTGCCACATGAATAACCAAGAGTAACCCAACTGTGTTTTCCAGTGCAAATGATCTTGAGAAAGTGTGAGCTTGGCATGGGAGCTAGCGGGGGCGGGGAGGGGAGCTTGCTGAGATGGATGTGAACCATGCTCAGGAATCCAAGGACAATATCCCTCTTGTTGTTGTTGCTGCTACTGCTGCTGCTGTCCTGCAAAGACCTATGTGTAGTGCTCTGACCACTCAGGCCTTGTTCTCTGGGAGATGTCTTTGGCTCCGAGGCCTGGGGAAAAAGGACAACCCTGTGCTTCAAGACCATTGTTCTAAAAGTGGCAAGTTTAGATACTTGGTCCTTAAAGTAATAAAATAGATCTACCTGTGCTTTGCCGATTTACTTAATTCCATATATCCATGGTTTACACCAGGAGGTCTTCCAAGCCATCCTATGTGCTGAGCCCAGCCTCTGTTCTGGGGATGGATTGGATTGGTTCACTGTGGCCTTCATTCACATTAAAGAAACCTTTCTAGTAGGTCATAGGAGGGAGAGACAAGTAGTCAAAGGATGGCTCAGAGGTTAAGAGTACTGTCTGCTCTTCCAGAGATCCTGAGTTCAATTCCTAGCAACCACATGGTGGCTTATAACTATCTGTAATGAGATCTGGTGACTTCTTTTGGCCCGTAGGCATATGTGCAGGCAATATACCGAATACATAATAAATAAAGCTTTTAAAAATAGATGGAGAGGAGGAGGTAAAGACAAGAAAGCCTTCACCAACCCTGGCTATCATAAGGGGTTGACAGACCAACGAAAGCCTATCCTGGAGCATGTGGCCTGCACAGGAGCAAGGATAGCTATAAACGCAGCCCAAAGCCTTTACAAGTGCCAACCGTGTCACTGTCAAAAGGCCAGATACCCCTTCCGAGATCATATGTGGTGGGGGAAGAGGGACTAATGGCTGAAGTTGAGGTGAAGGTCTATGACCCTCCTCCCCATCTACTTCTACTAGGAGCGCTGATGGTCTTGTCACCACTGCTATAGACATGGCTATCTCTACATCACTTTGCTTATTTTGTTACTATGGCAGCAAACTTTGCTTCATGGTAGCCAATGGTCCTAATGGTCACAAAGGGAAAGAGTGCCTAATAGATTATCCTACATTCATGGAGGTCATATCTAACGAAAAGGAGCAAGCATGAGCATCATTAATAGATTGCCCCATACGGATCCACGCTTGGTGTTTAGTGTATGTCGTAAAATGGTGAGAGATGGCCAGTGACTGAGAAGGACAAGCCATCAATTGATCCTTTCTCATTTCTCCCTCGAGATCCAAGGATTCTCAAATGATACATAGCAGCCTACCCAACTACTCTGTCTCTTGCCAATGACACATATAAGATACGAATAACTTCAATCTTACGATGGCTAAGTGCTCACTGGGCATTCTGACACAGTGTACATTCTCCAACCCCCTTCCCCAAGACCTGCCATCTATCCACACTGAAAAGAGCGACGGTTTAACTTGTAGGGAAGAGGTATTTGAACCATGGTTGTTGGCCTTAATTGATCCCTTTGTAAGTGTGCAGTGCATTGGCCAATGCTGTTCACTTCTTTTTCAACCAGATTTCATAGATTGAGTCAGAAACAGGAAGCGATCAAAGGGATTCCTGTTTTCCAGGAAGGTACCAGGAGATGCTATCTAGTCTTTATGTGTTTCTGAGATATGTAGTCAGTGGCGATGGCTTTTAGATGCTCAGACAGGTCTGAGCAACCGTCCCTGAACCATAAGGAAACACTGGCTTAGTGTGTGTAAGGGATTCCTTTAGGCAAAGGGCTCAATGCTTACCAGGCTGAGAAAGGCCACCTTTCTCTGAGATGTACCATCTTGGTCTATCTTGGGAAGGAAGGTCTATGGTTGAGGAAAGATACTAAGCTCACAAGAGCCAATTGCAGCCACAATGGGAACCAGAAACCACCAAGGAACCAGCAGACCATTAAGGAAGAGACTGGATTCTGGAGTCCCCGGTCTTTGTAGTCTCTGGTGTTCTGTAGGGTGCATGCCACTTGACCTGTCTTCCTTTGTTTCATGGCATGCTCCTGACCATTAGATGAGCACCTAGAGACTCAGGAACATTACGTCCCTCATCTGTCTGTGTCTTATATCCAGCAAAGTTGAGCATAGAAAGGGAGGGCTTTCCATACCTACATACTGTTGGGTTTTTCTGAGAGACTGAAGAAAGGGTGGCACCACTCTTCCTGCCTGTGCATTAATCTCCCCACTGATGTATCAGAGGGAGATGAGTGGAGGTGAGAATCTGCATGAACTCCTGCTGAAAAGGCTCACTCTCTTAGGATACTTCTCGGGCTGCTGCCTCAGAGCAAGTGAAGAAGGTTCACGTTTATGAAATTCCTGGTTCTTGGGCTAGTTAAGGCACCTCTGGGACAGAAGGAACCGGGAAAGATCCTGGTTAGATTGTGGGGAAAACCCATAGATGTCACTGCAGAAATCACCCATGTTGAAATCCTCTGTATACTGTGGCAGATGCGGCCTTAAACTATTTCACTCTTGGACTCTCAAGCTTCTGGGGCTGGAGCAATGGCTCAGAGGTTAAAAGATGGCTCAGTGGTTATGGGTGCTTATTGCTCTTGCAGAGAATCCATGCCCTGCTTCCGTATCAGGAGGCTCACAACTGCCTGTTCTTCAATTTCAGGAGAGCGGCCATCCTCATCTGGCCTCCACGGACACCTAGACACAGACACTGTTGTGGGCACCACCTCCTGCTCTTTTTCCTTCTTCCCTTCTGTTTTTCCTACGTCCTATTGTCTTTTTAATGGTGGACACAGGCTCTTAACTCCACAGGACTGTGGAAGACTCATTCCCTGTCACCCTGATGAGGTAACACTGCGATCAACAGTTTTCACTGTCAACCCCACTGGATTTATAATCACCATGGAAACACACCTCTGGCTGTGTCTGTGGATATGCTTTCGGAGAGATTTAATGGAGGGAAGACTCACCCTTGTGAGTAAGGAATCCTAATGAGCAGGGAGGAGAGAGCAGTGTTGGTTCGGTGGTTACATTTGGCACACAAGCACAAGGGTGGGATCGCAGATGCCCAGCACCCGTGTAAATGCCGGGTGGCCGTGATGATCAGCTGACAATGCCAGCACTTGGAAGACAGAGACAGGGAATCCTGGGGCTAAACTGGATAGAGACTAGTTCTTGACAAGCTCCAGTCTTCAGTTGAGATAGCTTTCCTCAGTGGGCACAGTGGAGAGCAGTGGAGGAAGACCCCTGACATCAACCTTGGGCCTCCACACAAGAAGCACACATTCAGACATGAATGTAGACCACGCTCGTTTTACAAAACGGACGGAGCAAGCAGAACACCAGTTCTCTTTTCTCTGTGTTCCAGTTGCTGATTTGAGGGGACCAGCCTCCTCCACAGTCTCCCGTTACCATGTCTTCCCTGCACCGATGGATTAGAGCCTCAAACCAAGAGCCAAGATTAGCCCTTCCCTCTCGCAGATGTTTTGTAGTAGAACAGGAATACTAGACAGCAGGCCAAGAGATGTTGCTGTCAGGCTGGAGTCCATCTTTGCTGCCAAATCCTGACCTTTGACATCAGGACATACAAATCTGTCCCAGGAGCATAAGCCTCACTAGAATGCAAGAAGCTAGGGTACGGTGACAATACAGGACCAAACCGTGAGTCCTAGAAACACATCAATTCTAGAGGGGCTCCGAGCAAACATAGAGAGTTCCTGGTAAATAATTCTGTTACAAGATTTTTAATTTAGTGGGGTTCCCGTTTATAGAGTGGCATCTATGACTCCTCTCAGTGCCACTTATGTCACAACTTGCCAAAGACATATGTGGGTGGGAAAAGCTCAGGGGCAAACAGCTTCCAGGATGAGATGGGAACAGGAAGATCTCCTAAGATCAGTGCTACAACCTCAGCTGCGATGGCCGTCTTCCTAGAATGGGTAAGCTCACTCTGACCAGAGTCCTAGATGTGGCCCACAGCTCATCCCAGTGAACGGGGACAGGGTCTGTCTCTCACATCAGAGGATGTCTCAGGAGGTGCCACACCACATCCCTGCCCTCCGTGATAGCTCCAGGTTCACACCACCACCGGATTGCCCTACCATTTATTAAACATTTTAACCAGAAAGGGACATTAAAGGGGCCTTCGGATTAGGAGAACAATTGGAAATCCTCTAAGAAGGGAAATATCGTATTAATTCATTAAGTCAAACGGCTTGTCTCTACACTTGTATGACTGGAATTGTGGTTCATTAACTTCATTTCTTTATATGACTTAATTAGCTCAGAGGAGGCCAGAAATTAATTACCAGCTTATATAGTTTGTGCAGAATGGCATTCTGTTTATTTAGTTTCTCCTATTAACTTTTAATCTCTTCAAACAATAAAAGAGGTAATTAGTATTTTATAAACAAAAATGAATGCAGCAAAGGCAAATAATTTGCCAAAGATCCTGCGAGGAACTGATAGTTGAATGGCAGACGCATCAGACGTCTACAGTGTCAACCGTGAACACGAGGACATGGTGCATGTGTGGGCCGGAGGTAGGGTCCCCCCATCATTCACCAGAGAAGAACCTCATGGAGCAGAGACATCAGCCTTAAAATACCTTCTGCCGTTTGTAAATAATTGCCCATGGTGACTCCACTTGGTCTCCATGTCCTCGCTCCCGAGGCCGGAGGCCATCTTTACACAAGGACAAAAGGCTCACGGCATTCGGCTCAGGCATCCAACACCAGTCTTTTACGTATCCTTGTGCCATGGGGACATCAAAGGATGGGCTACTCGACTCTACTGCCTGGATGTGTTCGTTACCATAATACGTACTAGAGTTATTGAAACTACTAGAAAATTAAATGACTCAGAACTAAAATGTGGATCATCGTCGGAATCGGTGTTCCTGAGAGTGGCGAGTATCTGATTTAAGAACAAACAAGCCCAACCAACCAACTACCAACGTCCGTCAGTAATAACTAGATAGTGATATTTTTAAACGTGGTGTGTTTCCTGAATTTTTAATCCCCGAATGCTTTTAAAACATCAAAGGATTTTTTTCACAGTACATGTATTTTGCCAGTTTCCAGCAAGATATGTAATGAATTACAGGAGTTATTTAATCAATGTATTTTGTTAGCATAACATTAATATTAATTAAATGTTCATTAAAAAAATTGAATCCTTAACAGCCTGACACCAAGGGCTCTAAGTGTTGTGTTCAAGCCGCAGGCTCAGCAGGAAGCAGGTTCCCCGGGAAGCTCTTATCAGACAAACTTATATTAGCAGAAAATATCCAACAAGTTCTTTTAACGCATTATTTCCTGCAAAATAATAACCTGAACTGAAAAGGTCCACGGTCCACGGCGTCTGATTTGCCTTGCGCCGCCGCAAGCAAGCATCTCCCGAGAGCTGCGCGCTATGGCGTGTGCTCAGCGCTGTGAGATAGTGCACGGGAGAAAACCCATCTACCGAATCTTTAAGTCTATAAATAGTGCCATGAACAACCCAGACATATTCTTGCATCCAAAGAGGAGATCTGTAACCTAGAAGAGTAGTGAGGGGAAGGCTGCCCCTTCTTCCCACGCTGGCTGAAGAATCCCCCCAAGGGAGAGGTTTTCAAAGATGGTCACTGGATGTGGGACATTGGCTATCTGATGGTATCAATACCTTGTGACTGGAGCTTTGAATTTTGCAGTCACTATGGGGCCATATTAAATTGTTCATTAGAAAGGTTTGAATCATCAAAATTGATTTTAACCCCTAGCAAAATGGAGCTTCTTTATCCCCAGCTCCATCCTGCCGGGAGCCTCCTCTGCTTGCCCTGCAACTCTGCTTGCCCTGCAATCCTCCTGATGTGAGCAGCTGCCATCTTTCCTGATTAGCAGATAGTCCTGGGTGCTTATTGCCAGCATTAGCCTCCCAGCACAAACCACGGTGTCCCCAGATGCAGCTCACGCAGCTGTCCCCAGGGGCTAGGATCCCACATCGGGTTGAAGAACAGACTTCAGAGAAGAGAAGCCTAAAATGCCAAGCACATTGTGTAGCCCACAAAGCTTCTACCGTCTGCTCTGTTGGAACAGGAAAAGAATCTGCGTGTGTGTGTGTGTGTGTGTGTGTGTGTGTGTGTGTGTGTGTGTGAGAGAGAGAGAGAGAGAGAGAGAGAGAGAGAGAGAGAGAGAGAGAGAGAGAGAGACTCACATGTGCTTACATTGGAATAGTCAGTGAAGTAATCACAAAGTTGGTTCAAGTGCCCAGGCAAATGCAGCTCTTGTTAGAGCAGAATGCTAGAAAGTTCCATTCCCCCCTTCCCCAAGCCACACAACCCACACAATCAGAGGGCTACTCCCAGGAAGTTGTCAGCATTCAGCAGCAGCACCTGAGGAAGGGATACTTCCTCTCTGCTTGGCCATTTTGCCCAGTAAAAGGCTCCATGTTCACTATAGGCTTCAAGGGAAGCCTTTGGAAGCCCCACCCTTGTAAGTTTCCCATTGCCCTTCCTTTGTGAATCATACAAAATTGTCCAAGCCCATACCACTGTCTTGATTGGCATATGTGTTCTGTGACTTAACCCAAAAAGCTGCTCCTAGGTAGGCAGCTCACTTCCCTGTCTCCAGCCCCTGCCTTCCCCTCATGTACTACTTCCTGGAAATGATAGTTCCTCATTACTTCAGGAACAAAGCAATCCAGAGCACAGACTAATGAACAGAATCTCTATGGTGTCCACGAGCCGACGTCTCATCTCTGCCCATCATTCTCACACTTGGGATTCTGGGATGACTGTGATCAAGAAACAAAGAAAAAGCAAAGACCCTTATGTGTTCATTTCACTAGAAATTCCTCACAGAACTAGCCTGTACATGTGTGAAGAGAAACAGCAAACGCCCTCAGTTCAGGGACCATTCCCTCTTTCACAGACAGGAAGATTCTAACTTATAACCCTCACTCTGGGTTGAAGAGATGTCTTAGTAAAGTGTTCACCATGCAGCTATGGTAACCTGAGTTCAGTTTCCAGCACACATATCAAAACTGTAGGCAGCAGAGCATACCTGTAACCCAAGGGCTTGGGTAGGGGGAAAGAAAGAAGAGACCCTGCCTCTAAATAGATAGGTAGATAGATGAATGGATGGATGGATGGATGGATGGATGGATGGATGGGATGGATGGATGGGTGGATGGATGGATGGATGGATGGATAGATAGATAGATAGATGATAGATGGATGGATAGGTGTATGTATGTATAGATAGATGGAATGGGTAGACAGACAGACAGACAGATAGAATAGTAGAGAAGCAATTTAGTAAAACATCTTAGCCTCAACCCTGGTCTACAAATCCCCCTTCCCATACACATATGGGGCATACATACACCCCACAGAGAAGAAAAGCAAGGAAGCAAAGAAGGGAGGGAAGGAAGGAAGGGAGGAAATAAAAAAGCAAGCCAGTCTCAGAGTCTTAGTACATTGCTCAGAATGTACTCAAAACAGTTTGATCATTGGGTCAATTACCCCAATTCCTTTAGACGAAGAATCCTACTTCAGAGAATAAATCCAGCGTGTTCAAGTGACCCCAGCAACAACACCAGTGACTTCTATACCTGTACATGACAACAGCAGTGCATATGATGGAGTCAAACATGATCCTGCGTCTGGGGAGGTAAAGTGCTGACCCCAGAGCATGAAGATTTGATTGGATCACCCAGAACCTGTGTAAAAAGCTGGCATGGTGGCGTGCACGTGCAATTCCAGTGCTGGGAAGGCAAAGCCAGGAAAATCCTACATGGAAAACTCCAGGCCAATGGGAGATCCCTTCTCAAACCAACGACGTAGCTAGCACTTGAAGAGCAACGGCCAGTGTGATCCTCTGCCCTCTACAGGCAAGTGCATACAATGATACACGGTGCAGTCCATCTGCATGCACACATGCACACACATGCACACACACATACACACACACATACACACACACACACACACCTCCTACCAGAATGCACACACACACGAACACATACAGAAAGTATGAGCATCATGCCCAAGCCAAGACCTGTGGCCTCCATCCTGGGGGCCTGTGACATCACCCTGATCTGACTTTACACCCCAACCTGTCAACTCGATGCCATGCCTTCTTGTCTTATCTTTACTTCCCTGAATTTCTTCTTCCACATCTGAGAGTCACACTCCTTATCCAATGTACTCCCATGGTGTCTAATATGTCTACATGGCAGGGGCAGTACAGGGGGCATGCTCTCCTCAGACACTTGAGGAACCTGCGTATCTCCCATAAGCGGATCAGTGGGCTCTATCTATCCACTAACTCTTCCCTTAGTGGACACCTCAGTGGAGTCTACCAGGAGCACCCACAATTCCTTAGCTTTCCAGACCACTAGTCGTTCCATGTTCCTGGGGAAATGGAACCCTAACAGGATTTTCCCAGTAAATGGTTCCTCGACCACTCTGACACTTACAAAAGTAGTGTTCCTCTCACGTGATAAAGATCATCAGAGTAACAGGGCAAAGTCAATTCCTCCTTCCCACCTCAGAGTTGTAAAGCATGATGCTCTTTTGGACGTGCAGCCTGCTCAATGCCTGGGTGAGCCTCCTTACAGCGCATAGGCCTGTGTGTCCTAAAGGAAACAGTGCAGACGGGGCATGGAATCCCGAAACAAAGCCAGTTAGCTTCTTGCAAAACTCCCATTTTTCCCTCATACAAGGTGGTCTGGGAGACTTCAGGAGCTGTAAGGACGAGGGTTTGGAGTTCGGTGTCTCTGGCTGAGGTAATGGGGTGCAGAGTAGAGGACACTATTACAAAAGAGCTTTAACTTTGTAAAAGTCTTTTTTAGAGCCCTGATCCTTGAAAAGCATTTCCAAACACTTACCACAAGAAGGCGAGCAGTGTGCCAGGGTGTCACCCAAAGAGAGTAAGGGCAGGGGCACACTGCCCCTAGATAGTGTTCTTGATATGCTCGAGGAAGTTGAACATCAATAGATGTGCAGTCTTGGTTTTGCTTTGTTTTATGCATACCTCGGAATACACTCCCCCTATTTAGTTCCGAGTACAGAACACTGCATTTTCGGCTCTCCACGATTCTTTTTAAACCAGTCATGTAACACCGTAGGAACAAAGTTAAACTCCGCAAGCGAATTGGCCTCGCGTAGCAGCTAACACAGAGCGAGCAGCTAACACTCTGAGGCACGATGGCTCCTGTGAAATACATTGCTCACGGGCCTCACCCCCATCCCTTGTTCTGTCCGGTCTTTGTTGTCTATCCCCCCACAGAAGCTTCGTTTCTCTCATTGGTTTATGAAATTATCTCTCTCCAGGAAGTCATTCTTTTCTCTGTTTTGTTTGGAGTTTTCCTCTGCTGTTCTTTTGCCCGTGGCAAGATAGAAGTGCTCTCCAGGCCCTTGCCACAGAAGCACGTTATACACAAGCGAAGACGAGGCTACCATCATCTTCAGGTTGCTGAGCAATAGGTCATTGGAGTGGCCCAACGTAAGGGTGAGACTCCTCCCTTGATAGAAGGAAAGACTCAGCAGCGCCCCCTTTCAGATGTGGGAAGAATTACCAGTTGAAGAAGTGGGTAGGAGTAGATTCTTCCTGAACTACCTGAAGGAGTTGCCCTATAGATGGGGTGACTCTGCCCACTGACCCTGCACTGCCCTGTGACTGTAAACCACCCACATGGCTTCTGTGTTTGTTTCTCGTTGCTGTCACCAGCGCAGCTCAGGTATCCTGCCTTCTTCTGCCTTCAGCAATTCTCAAGTTACTGAAAATCCTTTTCCCTCCCAAACATGTCTAACCTCACTTTTCCAGAACCGATCTCACCCACAGCTGGACCGATACTTTAAGTTGTCGTAGCAACAGCTCCGCTCATGGGGGTTGTCATTTCCTCAGACTCCCGTGTGAGTTGAAAGCTGCTCTCTTGGACAACTACATGGCCCCGGTTACATTTACTCCATATTAACTGTGTTTCTCCTTTGAAGAACATTCCCATGCCACCACAGGGCTGCTGGTTCCATCCTGCACTTGCCCAGACCTGAGGCGTCTCTGTCCTACCCTCACCCTGAAAGCTCTAAGGAAAGCTTGCCTTCCACCTCAGCTCTGGAATCCTGTACTACACGGCACGCGCGTGCACACTACCCCGCACACTCGTGCATACTACACCGCACATGCATACACACGCACACACGCAGTCTCCTATTCCCCTGATATACTGATGTATATCCGGATGCACAGAGGGACCACTGGGTCCCTACCTGCCCAGGGAGGAAATGATCATTTCCTTTATTCTTACCGTGGACCAAGGTTATTCTCTTTATCATGTGCGGATTTTATTGAGTGATGCCAAGGGAGATGAATAGGAGCAAATAATGACAGGGCTGCGGTGATGAAGCACGAGGCGGGGTCGCCGAGGTTCTGCACTGAACAAATTGAGTCCCATCTACTTCTCATCCATTATTTAGGGGTGATTGGCCAGGCTTGGCTTCTATAGATTTGATAATCATTCAGATGTCCATATTTAATATGTAACATAAATTTCTCATTTGAATGTCGATGGCTTGTCAACTCTGAACAACAATGCATAAAAGGAGAGGTAACATATGGATTCCCAGAAATATTTGACGCGAATAAATATGTAAGAGAAAGATAATAAAATCGGTTTCTGCCTGCCTGCCTGCCTGCCTGCGAGCCTTCATGTCAGACTGGACAGCCGTCTAGTGCTGTGATTGTATGCAGCCGTATCCTATGAATATTGGCCTCCACACTGGAGATTAACGCACAGCAGATGTTTCTCTGCGGGCTAACAGATATATCACCCCTGATAACGGATGACAAATGCTGTTCCATATTGTGTCAGACAAAACCGGGGCTCTTGTAAAACAAGTGTTGCAGCTGGAGTGGGAGATTTTAACACAGTTACCTAGAGAGAAGACCGACAGACAGTTACCAGTTCACGGGGCACCTGTGCTGTGCTGCGTCTGTCTCAGAGCGCCCGGGCAGTCAGGTGAAGGACAGCTGAGGACAAGCTGGCTGTGCTCAGTAAGGGGATTCAAAGGGTCTCCCGTTTCCCTGGGACCAGTGTTTGTGTTCTTCCCATGAGGCCGCCAACCTGGACAAAAAACCTACAAGGGTTCTTCATGGGGAGAGGTAGTAGCCAGACAGGAAGAGATCTGTGATGGGGGGGGGGGACTACTAATTTTATTTGTTCAGACAGTCCCAGCAACAGCTTGATAAAATGTAGGAGCCACCTAGGGTTAAATGTCACCAAATAAGACAGATAATGGAAAAACAACAATAACTGCAAATACCTTTTCATCGAGTTTTATGCCAGGCTGACAGGCAAATGTCGTGTTGTGTTATACAACGTGTCCTCCACCGCATCTCTAACAGAGTAGGCTAGCGCAAGTTTCTCCACTTTCACCCATTTCTCTCTCTAATAATTCCAAGTCTTTTCTCTCTTTTTTTTCCCCTTGCAAAATAAAGCAAATAAAATCTCTCCTATAACCTTCACAACCCAAAGGTTTCCAGGCACCTCAGAAATCCCAGAGGTGGGCAGAGGTGGGCACGGTGCGGTTACACTTGGCCTCTCTGCAGACCGGATGGGTTCCTTTTCTAGGGTCTCTGGACTGTCTTCAGATGACACTCAGGCAGGCACACCTTCCTGGACACCTGCGTAGGTACCAACGGAGTGAGAAGTCACGGGACAACACGTCGACTTTCAGTGAGTGGCTTTCTGACTCAGTACTGAACTTTCCTTCACCTCCCCCTCCTGACCCAGATGTTAGTTTCCAGGTACTGTGTTTTCCCCAAGCAATTTTATACAATGAGACAGTAACAGTTGTTTGTCTGATAAAGCACGTACTATTTAGAACACAGATGTTTGATTATTATTTATCTCTCTCCGAAGCCCTCTAATTCAGTCCCAAATGATCTCTTTCCCTCCTTTGCTTAAATTTAATTCAGAATGTATGTTGTTGGTAACTGACAGATAATTTAATTATTAATAGGATGCTGAAATGCAGGGCGCCATAGCTGGAAAACCTTCAGGGGCCAAAGCATCCCACCCCCGCAGCCCCCCCACCCCCGTCTCCCTTATGCTGACGAGTCTTAGATGAGATAGAAAATGCCCACACGGGGTGATGCTTCAAGTGGGGTTTCTTCTATACCAGTCTTGTGGGGCTATGGCGTATCCCCCACATCACCTTCTGCACATGTCACTGGGGCTGCGATATTCACGCAGACATACATATGTGTCTAGCGCATTCCATACATAGCTGCATGGACGTGAACTTTACAATCACAGGGACATAAGGAAAATCCCATCTCCCATGAGTCAGACCCAGAGCCTTATCGAGGAAGAGTCTCCAATACGGACACAGAGCCAAAGACAGAAGTGGTCCCCCATTTCAGAGCTGGCTGGAATGAAGCAGTCTTTTCAGTGGCTCCTTAGCTTGGCTGGAGCAATGATGGTAAAACAGCCATAGGTTTGAGCGCTGTATGAACCGGTTGGTTTCCTAGGCTGTCTTGCTAATCACACAGAGGCTTCGACCCACCAGGAGTGTGTAAGAGGCAGCCTGGCTGATCACTGCACAATGGTGGAAAAGACCGGCAGTGTCTAGGACTGGGGCAGAGAGTATCTCAGGTACCAAAGTGTTTCTTGGAAGCTGGGTACCGCCTGGAGCACGTGGTGGCCATCTTCAGAGACTGGACAGAATGCGACTACACATTCACTCTGGTCTTGATACCACCCTGGGAGCAAAGATTTCAATCATTTAATTCATATTTCTTGATTCCTGAGTTTAGAAACTAAATCTTACATTTTCTTTCTGGAAACTGGAATTCTTGGGGAAAAAAAGAGAGAATTGTCCTTTGTCTATCCCCGAGTCCTCGTAGGTTCCATCCTGATGTTTGGCCATTTCACATCTCTAATAAATGTGGGTGAGAATAACCGGCTCCCTCCTAACTGACCTGTAGAGCTCTGGTTGTCTGTTCCCACCCAGGTCTCAGCACTGATAGATTCCTGCCAGCTCCCCTACCTTAAGGCTTTCTCACTCTTAGGAGCGAAGAGAGGTGTACTGAAGGTACTCAGTGTACAATTTTACGGTCTGCATGTGTGTTCTAACACTAAGCCTGCACACGCATTGCACATGTTGAAGCCAATATGGTAACCGTAGAAAGTTGGTATAAAGAAGGGGTCACACAATCAGAGTTTTACAGAGAAGAGGGCAAACTGTGCTCTTGCCAGATGAACAGTTACAATGTATCTTGAGACTTAGAATTACTACATTCCAGGCAGATGCTCCAGTGGAGGTCCCAGCTGCTGGTCCCAGCATCCCATGGGACTGCCTGTATCTGAGCAGGAAACATGAGGGAGGATCAAACCTGGCTTTGGTGCCAGGGTCATCTGATATACTGCAAGGTATGCAGGTAGGCTGAGTGGACAGGTCTTTGCCATCTACGGCCATATTAGTCACAATGCCTAATGGGTTTCTCTGTAGGCTCAAGGTATCACAAATTGTAGCACTCCTCACATGTGCCTCTCCAGGAAGTTTAGATTCTGTAGAGCCCAGCACTGTCTTCATAATGGTGGTTTTCCCTTTTATTTCCCTTAAATTCCTAGCCATCCCTCTACTTAGGAAGTAGGAAACCAAAGCCCGATGCTTTCTGAGTGTCTCCGGTGACAAGCAGTACAGCAACCTCTGTGTGACGGGGAGGAGATGGCTGCAGTCTGTGTGCTTCTCTACGCTCAGAAAAGGGCTTCAGTACTCAAGTAAAAAATAAAATAAAATAAAATAAAACCTTGCCAGGCTCCAGCCTTCAAAGGTCAGGTGTGCTGCTCTTTGAGGTTCCCCACTGTTCCTGGGGGACTGCTGAGGAGAGGTTGCAATGTGGACTGCAGTGTCCCTTGAAAACTGGAACACATTAGCATAATAATTAAAGACTTGCCTGAGCAGGAGAGGAGCAGCACAGGTTGGGCCTCCGGCTGCTAGAAGAGGGTTTCCCACTCTTGCTGGGTAGGGAGGAAAAAGAAAGAAGAAAAAAGAGCCCGCAGGACCTTCGGGGCCACTGGGAGTTTCTGTACCACTGAGCTCCGTGCTCCAGGAGAAGGTCTTCGAGTCCTCGTGGGCTCTGGGCTTATGTTACTAACAACTTAATTAAGCATATTTTTCCTAATGCCATTTTTTCTCTCCCGTTTCTGTCATAAAACAAGCAAGAAGCCATCATTTTAAACAAATGTTCCTTATTGAGTGATGCTTGGTTATAGAAACAACCAAACAACTAAACAACCATACGACCACCAGCAGCCCTAACACTGCCACCAAAGCAGGAACTAACTCCCCTCTGGTCAGACATTTGCTTATTTCCCCAGGCCTGCTTAAGGCCCCCCACAGAACCACCATGAACTTGTACACGCAGAGACTCTCTTCTCATGTAGGTAGGGCCCCGCGTTCTCCTGGAATGGCTCTCGGTAAATGACAGATGGCAGAGAGGCATGTGGCAGAGTTCCTGGAACAGGGAGCTACCAGGATGTGGAGAGGAGACAATGGGGTTCCCTGGATGACAAGATAGAATAAACACAATCTCTCCCATCTTCCCCTAAGAAAACAAAACAAACCACAACAGGCCTGAGGTGACAGTTCAGTCAGGAAGGTGCTTGTCATGTTAGTTTCAGGACTGGAGTTCGATTCCCAGAACCCAGAGGAAGCCAGGCATGGTCATGTGCAAGCATTTGTAATCCTAGTTCTGGGGAGGTGGAGACAGGGGGATGGATCTGGAGGGCTTCCAGACTAGCCAGATGATGAGCCAGACTAGCCAAATCAAGGCATCCCTGGCTCAGGGATCAAACCTTGTTTACTCCCTCAAAGAATAAACAAGACAGAAAAAGCAAGTTCTCTAAGTCTAAGGAACCACAGACGAGTGTTATGTATGGACTACATACAAACACATGAGGATCCCACATACAGAGAAAGCCACTGAATATAGACAAAGCATAGAGGGTAGAGATTCTAAATGTTTAAGAAACACATGACAGACAGGGCAAAATAGGAAATAACGGGTTTGAAGACCCACTTTGCCCATCGATGACTCGTCTTCAGATGCCTTACGTAATGACATAAACATCCCCAGCCCTACTTCAGCATCGCCGTCACCGTGTAACGTCGTCAGAAATACAGTTTGAGACAAAGGACTTCTGTCTACTTCATTTTGTTGTTGAAATTAAGGAGTCGAGTGTCTGCTTGCCTTTGCCTTTGAAGTGTTTGGGAACCTGAGAAGAGTCAAGTCTGCATACAGGGTTCCAGGAGAAGGCGAATCTACAGGGAAGGCTGCGGTAGGACCTTCATCCCGCTGCCTGGCCATTCCCCAAAACATGCAGTTAAGCAGTAGGCCCGAGAAACTGGTTCCAGAGAGCAGACATCTTGTAAGCCACCCCCACAGGACAAGGGAACCACCACAGCTGTGCTCGTAAGTCCCGTGCTGTGCTCTGAAGAAGTTCTATGCTGTGCATGCATCAGAACCTGGCCCCTTATTCCCCAGGTCTTCCAACTCCTTCAGTGTGAGCTTGAAAAGGTGTTCCCATGAGAGGCACATATGTGATAACGATGACTTACGCATTAGTTGTCAAAACCACTTATTGAGGATCCACAACCACTTAACAACTACTAGAAAGGCAATTTTTCACACAGGCCCATAAATTAAATTAACATAACATCCTAAATATTATACCAGTGTAGTTGAAACTGTATGCTATGAAGTTGGAGTACTGATAAGAGCGCCCTAAAGTTTCCATCTAGGAAGCCTGCAACAATGCTCCCCTGGACAACTGTCATTAAAGAAAACATGCATTCAAAACCGGTATTTTTCCAAACCCATACTATTTTGAGAGCAACTTCGTAAGTGTTGGGTTTACTCTCTATTTCCTTGCAAAAACTTGAAAGCCAAAGGGACCAAAGTATGTGGTGGGAGTGGTGGGAGTGGTGGTATATATGTACGTGTGTGTACGTGCATGCATGTGTGTGTACACATGTGTGTAAAAATATTCTGCTTTAAAAACATGACTGCATTGTCTAGATTACAGACACCATGTGAATATCTCGTCAAATTGGGAAGTCTATGAATAATTTTAGACTTTACCTTAGCTCATGCACACACTACAGCCGGGCTGAAGGACCAGCGTGATCGCAGAGAACAGTGCTCTGACTGCAGCCACACTATCACGGCACATCGCCACCCCTCAGGGACTACAGTTTCCCTGTCTCTGAAATGACTTAAGCTCGTTGCACGTACAAAAACATGAGAATTATACGGACATTCCCCATAGCTGAGGCACTTTTAAAGAGCCCCACATTTTGCAGCCATCTCCATGTGTGAGTTCTGCAAGTGAGACTTCGGGTTTCAAGCTCACTGCTAATGCCTGTGAGGAATGACCCCTACCCCACACACACACACACACACACACACACACACACAAACACACACACACACACACAGAGAGAGAGAGAGAGAGAGAGAGAGAGAGAGAGAGAGAGAGAGAGAGAGAGAGAGAAATGTCTGGTTTGTTTCACCATGTTGCTTTGGAAAATAGTTTTCAGTCTCATGCAGGAGGCGGTCCTGCTGTCCTGAGGTAGCTCTCCTCAGGTCAAGCACTTGCTGAAAGACAGAAGGGCTTGGGGTAAGATTTTATGCTCTAGAACTGAATCTTTTTTTTTTTTTAAAGACTATAAAACTTTTGAGTATTCTTTTACTATTGATCATGAACAATATAACGGTTATCTCAGAAGGGTAGGGGGCATGAATTTAGAGTCACACACAAGTTCTGATGCTATCCGCTCTGCCATTGTGCACTGGGACCCTGAGCGCCCTGGCCTCAGCACCTGTCTTCAGGCAAGCTCTCTGCACACTGTGTAGCATCTGGGCCATGTCTTCTGACAAATAAGCAAGCTGGGAAATGGCCTGGCAGTGATGGTCCAGGGTCTAGCCCCCTGAAGCTCTGCCGTTAATGAGGGACATTGCAAAGGGAGACTGCTACTTCCCTGCCTGCTGCCACACAAGATTCTTTTGCTAGATGCCCCAGTTTGACAAAGTCCTCAGGACACACGGGCAGTACTTGCCACCACCTGGGAAGCCCTTGAGGCAAATGGGGCTTCTAGGACAACGCCATGGGGAGGAGCTACCTGAAAGACTTAGCACCAGAGAATTAGAGCAGTCATGCTGTGCTGGCCACACCTTCCGTTTCTATCCCTACCTTGTCTCCATCTCTCCCGGGTTACCCCAAGTTTGAAGAATTTAGATGATTTCTTCCTAACTTACTCATCGGTGGTCACTTTGTCAAACATCAGCTTCTGGTGGAAGCTGCTGGAGAAAGTGAGGAAAGATGCTCAGAGGAACAGAAATGGTGTCTTCTCTATGCCGTGTTCTTGTTGAAAAGAGAGCCGTCTCATAGACAGTCTTAAGCCCCATGCTAGGAAAGGCTGGGCAACGTGAGCAGCCACTGCTCTGGGTGGCCAGATAGGAGGAAGAGAAACAACCTAGATGGACTAGGAAGGGGCATGAGTGAAGCTTGAGGCTGTGCGTGTGCAGGAGTGTGCATAACACACACACACACACTCATTGCAGCTGAGAGATACCGGGCTCTGGGACAGCAGTTCCCAACCTGTCAGTCATGACCCCTGTGGGAGGCATCCCATATCAGATATCCTGCACATCAGATATTTACATTACGATTTATAACAATAGCAAAATTGGCATTATAAAGTAGCAACAAAATGAATTTATGGTTGGGGGTGTGTACCACATGAGGAACTATATTTAAGGGTCACAGCATTAGGAAGGTTGAGAACCATTAGACTAGGTGACCTCTCATCCGGGTGGCTTCGGTAGGCACAGGACACATGAACTAAGTCAAGCTATAGCACATGTCCCTCAACTGTGCTTCCTGGAATGATTGCCCGTCTCCCTGCTGGAGTTCAGGTTGTACTAGATTTGAGCTCTTGATGTCATGTGGGCTTTCTAGACCAGAAGCCAGAACTTTGGGTCCTCCTGGCCCCCTCCCTTCTTTTCGTTGAGGCCATTGTCTAAAATGAAGATGAACAAGGCGCATGACAAGTTTCCACCACATGACAGTGGCCACTGTTGATCTGCTGGAGTTTTACAAGGTGACCTGCAGGGAACCAACACTTCCAAAGTCAGATAGATGTAGAGGTTTGATACTGTGTATCTAGATACTGTGTATCTAGCAACTTATATTCTTCTCACTGGAAACCTTGTAGCTTGCTCCTGCCTACACTCTCTTCTTATTGGAGAATGTGAGAGGAATAGGACCAACAAAAAAACAGATTCGTTAGAGAGGCAGTCTGGACACTCCCCTATTTCCATGTCGTGGACACACAGCGCATGCCCCTGAGTCTTTGCAGAAGACGTGAATTGCTGGCAAAGGGAGGCAGAACCCCATGACCATCATTCTTTTAGGAGAGACTGTGGAAGGTCACGGAGAATGACATTTCAGCAGATCGCCCTCTGCCTTCTGTATGCCGAGTCCTGCAGTATAATTAAGTGGATGTGGTTGATCATTAAAGATTATTACATGGGTACTACATGGGCAGAGTATCATTATTTCATGGCTAACATTGCACTATCAATATATAGGTCCACTTGTCATTACTTATAGGGTACAGTTAAACCCAAGTATATGGGTACAGTTGCTCAGGAAAGCCTTATTGCACTGGTATAGTGTACCATGTTCTCCCCAGGTCCCTGCACCCATCTCTTCTCTTTCCATGAAGATGTTCCCACAGACTACAGTAAGACGCGAAACACTCTGTATGTAACCGGTGTGACAAGGAGGTGAGACAGACAGCTGTTCTCAATCTTTCACCAGGGTTTCCACCATCCGGAAGCACAGATGTTTGTGTTATGATTCATAACAGTAGCACAATTACAGTTACAAAGTAGCAGCAAAAATAATTTTATGGTTGGGGGCATCACCACAACAGGAGGAAGTAAATTGAAGGGTGGCGGCATTCGGAAGGTCGAGAAGCGCTGTTCTGAAACATTTCCAGCATTGCCATGAACTTTGTGTCTCCCCACCATGACTCCAGCGCAGCTGTGAATTTCAGTGTGTCCTCTCTAATTGAAAGTTCACTGTTGGAATTTTAATTTTAGGAACTGCACAAGTGAGATTTTTTTTTCCTCCCTAGCAATTTGAGGATTGAACATCAAGAATTTCCTTTTATGGTGAATGCAAAATGCAAGTCCTGCTTTTCCCCCACCCTGCCCCAGCTGAGAGACATTCTTCAGGATGGTCTCAGATTTTAGCTCTAAATTGACCATGTTGATTGACTGAAGAAGTGTTGCCCAGATATTATTTAACTTTCATATTTGAATCTGCCAATAACATTACCCTGAAGGCAGTGTCCTTGAACACTGAGTGAAAGTTGACAATCAGGAGGGTTAGGGAAGAGATCTATAGGAAAGTTTGCGTTTAGTTCTCCTGATTGGACGTCCCCTGGACAGTCGACTTTCAGACTCCAAATGCAAACAACATTGTAATCGTAATTGACCTGAAGCATTTTTCTTGATGGTTCTCCATTTGTCCTTGGCTGCCAGTGTCACTGACCCAGATTCCTGATCTATGAAAGGTCTGCTCTGCACAGTAAGGAACAGTGGGGAGGGGACTGTGTGATACCCTGTGGCCCTTGGAGTGTTACAGGGAAAGCAAGACTTGAGACCAAGGCACTCACACACCTGCACTGTCTCTCTCATCACCACACTTCTCTCTTGGAGGACTGGTGTGTGGTAAAGGGATGCTTCGTTATGATTTGTAAACCTGAAGGTCTGAAGCCTCAAACCTCTCAGCCAGCACAGGAGTGGGTCCGTGCCTCCAGAAATCATTCTGTTGCTGTATTAGAAGCCATTGAACAGGGATAGCCTCAGAGTTGTGTGGCCATCAAGGAGTGGGTTGTAAATCATGGGAGCTCTCTACAGCCAGGAGAGGAAGGGCCAGCCTTAACCCCAAACAGCTTTGAAAGGCCATGCAATTTATAGTAAACCCCAGTAGGCAGTTGTAACAGGGGACATAAAACTTCAACTTCTGATCATTTTGTCAAATTTCATTCATTCCAAGCCAACAACATACTGATGAGAAACATGAGGTGAGCTGACGTACGTTGGGACTTCATGGGCAGACCTGCGTCCTAATGCGTTAGAAAGGACGCTGACATCTACTCAAAGTCACCCTAGAATGGAGAGGACACTGGGGAAGCATTCTCTCTAGGTACATTCTGAGTCATGGACCACTTCCTGTATGAGACTCCATCCATCGCCAGAAGGGAGTCTATCAACGGCCACTCAGGTACGGTGCAAAGAAGACAAGGTTATATAAGAACCGATGGGATGTGTTAGGGATGGAGTCTCCTGCTCTGTCTTTTCTTGTCGCGTCTCTTGATCATTTACCTTCTTCACCCTCCTGGAGCCAAACCAAGAAGGTTTGGCTTGGCTTCTGTGCCTCCTTGGGAGGGGAAGTCATCTCAGGCTTGCCTCTCCCAGCCCCCACACTCCGTTTCCGGCCAGATCATCTTGGCACCAGAAGCACAAACAAACTTTGTTAACAGCTTTAAACTTGGAAGGCTCGCTTTTTAAATATTTGCCGCTACATAATTGAAACAGCTGTTTTAATGAGATACCTACTGTCATCATTTTACCCTGGCTGAGCCGGGTGACAACAAAGCAGTAATAACGAATTCAATAATAATTAACTCGGGTCATCTGCTCATCTGTCACGGCCCATCAGCTTTAGGGAGAAAAATCCCAGCGAACTTCTCTCTTTTGTGAGCTTTCCAAAACTCTGTAATAAAACGTTTAGAGAGGACTCTAGGTAGCCCTTCAAAAGTTCTAAGCAAACTGGTAAGTAGGTTAATTAAATTTTATGCATGTTTAAATGCTAATGATTACATTCCTGACACTACAGTGTAATCTGATATGGAATGATGTCATGCAAACAGTGGTTTTAGTGCCGAAACACATTTCCATCCCCACGCGGAGCAGCAGCAGTAGCTCCGGATCATTTATCGAAGGCCAGGAAGTTGACAGCCGCAGCGGAGAGCCAGGTTCCTAGCAGGTCCCTAAACTTGTCTAATGCATGCTAATCAGGGAAGTTGCAGACAGCACACCACTCCAAGCCCCCGGCAGCAAAGTGGCAGAGCCATCCAAAGGTTGGTTGGTGTTTTGTGTGCGCCCTGCAACGGCAGTCACCCGCCCGATGTGGACAGAGAGAAGCATCCTGCCCGCCAGCCAGGATTCTAAAACCGAAAGTAAGGTCAAGCGCTGTTTGGCTCCCTGCGTTCTATTCCTACTGTAAGCCCCCTCACCCTCCACCCTGGACGGCAGCCCACACAGGCTGACGGCGTTTCTGAGTAACGAGAGGAAGCAGATGCCCAAGTTTTTGACTCCACGGAGGACAGGATAGACCGTTATCAATTTGCTAGACAAACAACTCAGATTCTGCAGTGATTTAGTGCAGGGGTTCTCTTGACTATATCAGGCACGGGGACCACTTGGCGACATCACTGTAGCTCTGCGGGTCTGTGGTCCAGCCTGAGAGTCCGCTGCTCAGAAGGAGCGCGGTGCCTTTGAAGACGCTGCTATGGAGGTGGGCGCCAGTGCCAGACCAAGGGGAGCCCAAAGTCTCATAGGATGGTTCTAAAGCGTAGGGACACCTCCCACCTCAATTCCTGTTTCTTTTAGTTTCTTTAGTTAGGCGCATGTTTTCAGGAAGGAGTCAGGACGCCTCGATAGGCTCTGTTAGTACCCATGCCTAGTCTGACATACAGTTTCTCTGTACTGAGCCTGTCCTACCACAGAGCTAACACGTACCCTTCCTGCTGTTTCCCCTAAACAATGATTGCCTGAACGCTGATTGAAGAGATTTAGGGAAGAGGTAACAACACTATAAGGAGAATTAAGGAGAATCTAATGGGGCTGGCACACAACTAAATATATAAATGAATGAATGAATGAATGAATGAATGAATGATAAAAACCAGCTTCTTCCCAACCCTGTGAGATTTCAGTGTTATCAAATTAGCAAGTCTGTGATGGTATCTGAGTATTGCTCTGGATTAGAAAGGAAAGCTTCCAGTTCAAAAACAAAACGCCTGGCCCACATACTGCTAAACGCTTGGCTCACAACAAGATTCTTCGTAAATTAAGCGGTATTACAATGCCGTCACCCCCCACCCCCCATCCCCCAAAACAGCCAGCTCTGGCTTTCTGTGTGTGGGGTTGGAACAAGGGCATTGAAGACAAACAGCACCAGCAAGGCGAACGTATGGCAGCCTCCCCAGCCACGAGAAAATAGCCCCACTGTACCCGTAACTCTTCCTCTAGTGTACAAAATAGAGCTTTCAAGTATCTAGTATGTCAGATCACTGCAACCAGAGTGCAGTGGTTACCACCGTGTGACGCTCTGCTTGGAAATTTTACCATGCGCCACGGTGAACTGATTCGATTACCTTTTCCAGGAGGTTCAGAAAAGTAAGTAATTTTGCATTTCAAGAATGTTTGGACAAAAAAGGTAACCCTGCAAGCATTGTTTTTCTTGCTCCGAATAAAAGCAAGGGAGGTGTGATTTCTCCTGGGGCAGGTGTGTGTGTGCGTGTGTGTGTGTGTGTGTGTGTGTGTGTGTGTGTGTGTGTGTTTTGTTAGGCCAGCATATTTGGATAGCCCGAAACTTGACCAACCCTAGTCTACCAGTTATTTATTTATCTTTATCTTGCATGGGGGCAGGTTGCAGAAAATAAATTATCTCTCAGAAGAAACAGGTAAATAAATGCATTCTCACAGTAAGAAACGCCCAGAGCAGTCACCAATAGGAAAACACAAATTATAAAAATTCTTAGCAGAAAGCAAAGTTAGGAAGCTCCATAGCGTTGTCTTAGGTAGTAATTTCTGGGACCAGAGCCACAGTGAATAGAAGGAAAGAATCAGTTGGATCTCACCAAAATGTAAAAGCCATGTGGACCTAGGAACACCGTGAGAAGAGGGCGAGGACGGCCCATAGAATGAGAGAATATCAATACGTAATGTAGTGATGAAAGATTAACTTGCAGAAGACATAATCAACTCATACGACACAATGACTGAGAGCAAGGAATCACCTCTTAAAAGAAATGGAGGATAGGCAGGGACATTTCTTCAGTGGAGATACCTAGACGGCTAGAATATGTGGAAAGATACACCCCACCACGAGTAACGGGGCAAATGGAAAATAAAAACCTATGGGGTCCGTTGTCGTGCTGATTAGGGTAACTATTATGTCAGAAGTAAAAAGCATCTAGCAAGTCTGACGAGGGCACAGAGATGTTGGAACCTTGTGCTTAGCCCGGGAGCCTCATCCGCACAGCGAGGCAGAGGAGCCCTGCGTGAGCTGATTTCAACCGTGTGAGCAGAAAATTTTGCTGCTGCTCCAGGCTTCAAATGCGTCCACCTGAAAGCACTGTGACAACTGGACTCTCACAACGGAGTCACATACAGATGCCCAACGTGGACAAGCAGAACACAGTCTCTCCATGCGGCTGTGGCTGTGGCTGCTTGCCGGCATTATCTTTACAACACAGGTCAGTGCCAAACGTCATTCCCGGAAGAGCAGGTTCTGAGTAAGAACAGCTATGGGTAGCGCCATGTCACGTAGCACGTAGGGATGGTCAGTCCCAGGAACGAAAGTGGCACGTGCTCAAGAGTATGCCGCGAGGAGTACGGACGAGAAGTACAGGGATGAGAAGCACAATTCTCCAAGGCGAGGGTTGAGTTTGCACAGCTCTGCGTTCTATCTTTAACGCCAGAGAACTCTAAAGGTAAAATGGTTGATAAAAGTAACTTATGCTATGTTCTGTCACAGAGTATTAATTACTTTTTCCCACGGCTGTGGTCATTCACGTCATAAGAAGCAGTGTAACTGAGGCAGGTTTTGTCTGACTTCCATTGTCTCAGGACTGGGGACCTGCTGGCAGGAGCGGGAGGCTGCCTCTCTGGTCCTGAAACTGAGAGCAAAGACAAAGGTGAGCAGAGCCTATAAAACTAAGCTTCCCCATTCTACACACCCACACCTTCTGCCAGCAACCTACCTCAGCCCGCAAGTCTCCACCTCCTAGATATCCCACAATCTTCCCTAACAGTGCCATCAGCTGGGAACCAAGTTTCCAAACAGGTGCACCTACTGGGGGACACTGCTCATTCAAACCACAACTAGTCAGCCTCTTAAAAACAGAGGATAAGGTAGATGAAGGCAGGCAGTCAGAGGCTGGGAAGGAACCCCTGTCTCTGCTACCCATGTCATTTTCTGGGAGAGGCCAGAGATAAATGGGTGCTGAATTATCAGGGACACTTGAAATCTGGGTACAACAAGCCCAGTGCCCTAGTAATGGAGACTCCTCTGGCTCTGGGAGCCTTCTCAGACTCCAAAATGAAGGTGCTCTACATAGCCTACCAATGTGCTTCCCCAGGGCGGTCACCTTGGGTGACTTTAAAATGCCATAGGCCTTGCTAAATACCAATGAAAGATGCAGCAGTCAGAACATGCATGAAAAATGCAAAACAGCCTTGGGAGGGGAAGGGAGGAGCTTCAGGTCGTCCCAATAAGGGACTTATCAGGGCAACAGTGAGAGGTGTACAGTGTTGTTTTCTTGACTGCCATTAGCACAAGGTAAATATTTTTTAAATAGTGTCATTTTCTCATTTTAAGCTCCAATGATAACCCCAAATGACGCTAGCTCACCCTATTGGGAGCCCTGCAGTCGGGAACAGGGAGAACTTTAATCAGTGTGTGAGCTGTTCTCATGGAACTGTAATCACTAACCCATTACAAACAGGCAGCACTGTTAACCAGGTGAGATCTTTGCTCTGAAATTGCCCTAATCGAACATTCTCCATCCCAGCTGCACAAAGACCCCATTTTCCAAGTGATCCACAATCCCAAATTAGCCCATGGGCTTTGGGCTCTGATCCACTTTGGCATGGAGTCTGTCTTGCTAACTGTTGCTGTGCTCTCTGCGGCAGCCTTCAACCCCTAACTGCACACTTCAATCCTGGGGACGCCTTAATAGAGTGCAGGAGCCCTGGCTTCCCCCAGGGACCAGAATTCAATTGCTCTGTGTCCAGACCCAGGAGCTCCTGTTTTCACAGCTCCAAAGGTGATCCTCATGTGCTACCGGCAATAAAACCTTATAAACTTCCCAAAGATCAAATATTTTGACAATCAAGACTGTGGCTGTTAACCCACAGGCTTTTTTGCAGATCTCTTGACTCAGAGGAGCACTCCGAGAATACCCCACGTTGTGGCCGGCTTGTAAACATTTGAACAAGCTTTCTTAGCGAGCCTCAATCAGGCCGCCGTTCAATGGGTGAGAGTGAGGACTGTGCAAGCAAGTGGACCCGAGTTCAGATCTCCAGCACACATGTGACAAGCAGAGTGTCGGCCTCTGCTTACCTGTAACCCCACCTCTGTGGAAGCTGCTGGGGCTTGTGGGATGCCATGTTCAATAAGAGAGGCTGTCTCGTGGGAATAAGGCAGAGAATGATAGAACAGAATAACTAACGTCTTACTCTGGTTTCTAGGTGTCTGCATGGGGATGCACACAGGTGTATATGCATGCATAAACCACACATAAACATGTGCACTATACCACACAGGAACACACACAAACACACTCACTCTCTCTCTCTCTCTCACACACACACACACACACACACACATATACACATTCTCTCTCTCACACACACACAAACACACTCTCTCACTCACTCTCTCACACACACACTCTCCCACGCACAGATTCTTTCACACACACACAAACACACTCACTCTCTCTCTCTCTCACACACACACACATACACTCTTACACACACTCTTCTCTCTCTCACACATATACACAAACACACACACTCTCTCACACACACTTTTTTACACACACAAACACATTCACTCTCTCTCACATATATACATACACACACATACACTCTCTCTCACAACACACTCTCTCTCTCACACACACACACACACACACACTCTCTCACACACACACTCTCTCACACACACACACTCTCACACACACACACACACACTCTCTCACACACACACTTTTTTACACACACACACACACTCACTCTCTCTCACATACACACACACATACACTCTCTCTCTCACACACACACACTCACACACACACACACACACACACTCTACATAAAAAACTGCATCCACAGAAGCTCTATTACTGTGCGTGTGGTCGAGCTTTTATTTCTAGCCTTTACAGACGCTGAGCTGCAATGTGTCAGGACCTTCCAAATGAAGCCCTTTATACCTAGTGGGTCCTATCATCAGAATAAGCCCAAGACTGTCATAGGGACCAGGAATAAAAGCCAGGCCCATGGTGTGAGCCCAGACTGCAACCCAGGTGATCATCAACAAGCAGGTGGCTTGGGCCAGATTCACCCACTGATGTTTCTAAGCAGGCAGAATGGGACAGAAGTTTACCCACCGTTCTGATCTTTGGAGCTGTAAATTAGAGGTCCAGATGTATAATCTGGGAACTTGTCCAAATTCATTTTTAGGAAAGGTGAAGTCTTCAGCACACAGCTGCACCAGGAGGAATGTTCTTTAATTCTGTAGCAGGAACTGTCAGGGTCCGACGGGTGAGCCAGGAGAGTACCTCACAGTCTCACGACAAAGGCGAACTCCACCCAAGTCAGGCTCCCGAGAGCCCCTTAGCCAAAGCAGTGAGGGATCCAATGTTCCCTCTCTCACAGAGTTTCGGGGATATTGTTCCATTCTGACTTCTGCTCCACCCCTCCACAGCGACACCAGGTTCAGAGCCTTTCCTCAAGCATCATCGTCACCGTGACCCTTCTCCCGCTCAGTTCTTATGTCATTGTGGTGGCTGCATTCTGAGTTAGTACAGGACAGGAGTGCAGGAGTGACACATGGGAAAGAGGGGACCTGGGCATGCTCGCAAGATTCGTATGTGGTACACACAGTGCTATGGTATCTGTCTTATATACATTTAGAGTGAATTCTGGCCTTTGTGGCCCACACTTGTAATCCCAGGATCTGGAAGCTGAGGCAGGAGGACTGTAAATTGGAGGCCAATGTGGGCTACGAGCATCAAGACCTTGTCTGAAAAGGGGAAAAAAAAGGGAAAAAATTAAGATTGGGGAATCTGGAGCTACTGACAGCAACATATTTAAAAATAAAATGACTTGTCAAAAAGGGAAATAAGATGAAATCACATAAATTATTCAATTAACAGAAAGGAAGGAAGGAAGGAGAAAGAAAGAAAGAAAAAAAGAAAGAAAGAAAGAAAGAAAGAAAGAAAGAAAGAAAGAAAGAAAGAAAGTAAAAATAGCAAATGCTACAAATAAAAGAAGCCACAAGCAGGTTAGCTGCCCAGGTCAAACCAGCGATGACTTTAAGCGTGCGTCTAACCAGACACTGATACCGAAAACAGTCAGGTTGGCAGACCTTCCTGGTTTCGTGGTTTGATACCACATTTAATAATGGCGTTATCCTGGCATGGTGGAAAGAGACTACGTGTTAACGATATAGAACAAAAACACAGACGTGGGCCCACACCACACAAAGGCTGACCTTTGACCCAGGAACTAAGGTACAGGATGGGGTTAAGGTAGTCTGTAGCGAGTGGGTACTGGGACACTGGGCTTCTTATGCAACTCTTCTGCACTTCCTTCTTCTCCGGCTGCTTTCTTCCACACTGATGGGAAGAAAAATGTCTCACAAAGGTTGATTCATTAGATCAATCGGCGTTTATAAGATTTATATTTAAACATTGCAATGTTAATAGACACAAAACAGAAACTAAAGATGGGGTGGGATAATTAAGTCTATAAAAAAATATAGTTTAGAAAAGATTTTCGCCCCAAATACACAGACAACTTAAAACTGAACAAGAATTCTGAACACCATTCACACGAAACATCTGACCAGACAGAACCTGAACGAATAAATAGACGGTAAATCAGCCTAGGATAAGGGGACCGTTTGACACTTGCAAGATGACAATATGACAGTAATGTCACACATAGAAATGCTTAAAGTACACAAAAGCCAGGACTGCATGGGCTGCTGCTAGGCTTACCGTGTCTCTGGAAATGTCACTCATTGCCGTGCAATGATAAGGTGGCCCAGCCCTGTGGCTCTTAGCAGAGCTAAGTATCTTTGTAGCAAAGGGTACGGGTGTGGGTTTCATAGTTTTGAATGAAGGTTATATCAAAGAGGATTCATTCATAATTCCCCTGGACCAGTATCCACCAAAACATCCTTCTGGATGATGTGGGTCAATAAATAAACATGGATAAATGAATAAGAAACCAAACAGAACAGCGACGGTTATGACTGTGCAATGCTAAGTACCCACTAATACAGAAAAGTCAGCGTTCAAGTAGTGGCTACACACACAGTGCGAATGTCTACCAGGAAGTTGAACAAACCAACATAAAACCACAGAGATATTGGGGCTTGGGTGGTGGCTCAATGGCTAATGAGGTTGAAGAAGACCTGAGTCTGGACCCCAAGAATCCATGTTTCCAGATCATACAAAAACAATGTGGTGTGAAAATTATATGGTGTTATGGAAAAGATGGACCAGAGCAGAAGGTAATAAGTCAAGCCCAGGATCAACCTCAGGGCAGTGAGACCATTGCTTAAAGACCCTATAGCAGTGAAAACCTGACACTTGGATTTGTAAACAGACACAAATTTGGTGCACATGGATAGTGTCTACAGCAAGCTCAGAAAGAACTCACCTGTGTAGTCAGGGCTCTCTAGACTAACAGAACTTACAGAAAAAAAACTCGATAGGTAGATAGATGGATGGATGGATAGATAGATAGATAGATAGATAGATAGATAGATAGATAGATAGAAAGGGTATTTATTATAATGACATATAGGCTGTGCCTCAGCTAATCCAACAGTGGTTGCTATGAACAGGTTTAAGAATCCAGTAGTTGTTCAGTCCATGAGGCTGCCTGTCTCAGCTGGTCATCAGTGTTTATTACACTGGACCCCTGAAGACATGGGCTCTAATGCCATTGAAGGAATGGACTTGCTAGCAAAGCAGAAGCAAGCAGGCAAAGAGAGAGAGAGAGGCTCAGTTCTTCCACATCCTTTATCCAGGCTCTCAGCAGAAGGTGTGGCCCAGGTAAGAGTTGCGTCTTCCAACCTAAAAAGATCTAGAATACAGGTGTGTCCTTCCTCCTCGTAGGTTTGGATTAGAAAGGAGTCTTTCCCATTTCAAATCATCTAACTATGCAAAAATCTCTCCCAGCTATGCCCAGCCATTTGGGGGTTTAGTTAATTCCAGAGGGTGTCAGGTTGACAACCAAGGCAGCCATCACAACTTAGGGTCGCAGAAGTGAGGAAGAATAGGCCAAGCGTAATTGAACTGTGTTTCAGATGTATGGAACCACTTAGCTGCCGAAGGAAAGGCTTTGACCTGTATAACCTTGGAGCTGAGAGAAGACTTCAGCCCAAGACAAGAGATTTGCCTGAAGGATGGTCTCTTGAGTGTGTGTGTGGACAAACCCAGAAATGTGTTTCAATAATTCTGATGCTGATATGTGTACTCCTGGAATGAACCATTCTGTAATGAGTAGCAAAAAGCAGAGGACAGAATCTCACCGTCGGAGTAAGAGGCTATAGATAGTCATGTCTCGTATGGCCTGTGTCTGAAGGTGGAGGGGCCAGAATGAGCTCCAAAGCCTGATGAACTTGTATATCGATGGACACACATAAATGTCAGATATGTGTCACCTCGTCAGTGACCACACACCTGTTGTTTGCATGGAGTTGTTGCTGAGAGGACCTGGAATTAATAGCTCAATGTATTTGTCACATTTTTCATTGCTGCTTTGATTTGCCTCTCACTACGATGGGGCATTCCGTCATGACAGGAAGTGGTGGAAACAGGAGGCAGAGAGAACTGGCCACATGGCATCCCCAGTCAGGAAGCAGAGACTGGTGAATCCTTGTGCTCACCCTGCCTTTCTTCTTTATTTAGTCCAGGACCCTGGCTCCTGGAATGCTGCTCCTGTACATTGTGTGCATAGGTCCTCTACCTTATTTTACCCATATAACCCACTTTGGGAACTCCTTTGCTGGCATGTCCATGGTTTGCCTCCTAGGGAATTCTAGCTCTGTCCATTTGACAACGGAGATTCGCTATCCCACCACTCAAAGAGCCCCTGAGTAGCCCGGAGTCCAGATCTTGGCCTCTAGCACCATTCTCAAGTAAGCAGAGCTGGGTTGGGGCTCGTTGGATGAATTTTGCTTTAAGAACAGGACAGGAAGTACAGAGGATAAGGCCTGGGTATCTTGCAGAACTACAGAAGAAGTATCTCCTTAGGAACAAACCGAACCAAACCAAACATGAAGTTCTGGCCATTGGACCTGTGGCACAAATGAAAATTCTCCCAGTGCCCAACCAATCTGGGCCCAGATAGGTGAGTTCGTACACAAAGACTAAACTCCCACAATGAAGAAATGTAGGCATCTTCTTTATCCTCAAAGATAGAAGCATAAACCCTTCTCTTTCTGACTGAGCTGTGAACAGCAAATTCCTAAGAATGCAGTGTTAAGCAGAGAAACAGCAAGGACACCTAGGAGTGGAGGCACCTGGTAGAAGCCCTCAGGTCCGGTGAACAAGGTCAGCGTGAGCAACAGTGGTTATTTAGACCTGGAAATGCTGTGGCAAGGGAGGAGCTTTATCTCCATGTCTTCCATCCCAAGCCTTTAACCCTGTTTATTCCTGAGGAAAAAAATTACAGAACCTGCAACTGCGGGGGGGTTGTTCTACAAAATATCCTGACCCAGAATTAGTGAAAGTGTTACTTTTACCAAAACAGTGCAACAGCAAAGGGACCCTAAAGAGGCATCACAAGATGGCATGGATGGAACCCTGCAGAGGACTCTGGAGAGGTGGCATCCACCTCACACTGCAGAGGACTCTGGAGAGGTGGCATCCACCTCACACTGCAGAGGACTCTGGAGAGGTGGCATCCACCTCACCCTGCAGAGGGCTCTGGAGAGGTGGCATCTATATCCACAGGACCCTGCAGAGGACTCTGGGGAGAAAAGCACTGCCCAGGAAATCTGAATGAAGATATCGTTGCTGACCATGCACAGGTGTGCTTTTATTAGTAATGACAGATTTATCGTGCCCCTGTGATATTGTTGGCCACCGAGGAAGCTGTGTGTGGGCTCATTGCTCATCCACAGGATATTTTGGGCTTAGCTCTGGAACTTTTGTAAGCAGAAGCACAGTTTTTCAGATCCATTCTTTTGTAATCAGCAATCACCACCGCCCTTGTCGGTCCTTGTAATAAGCCCAGCCTGTGTAACTAGCGATGCCTTTTGTGGTCCGTGTTTGCATTTTACCAATTGTCCTCTCCCTTGCTCCCTGCCATCCTCCTCCCATATGTCAGGTCAAACCACTGTGCTGCCTTAGTATCCTGCGTGTTTCAGGGAGAACACCCAGAGGGACATAGCTCCCTTCGTAAACGCTAAGACACACACCCGCGCACGGCTACGTGTTTTTAACCTGTAGAACTATTCTCCCAGCAGCTGGTAGAGCTCAGTATTGCCTTTCCCAACATCTGCATAATATCCCATAGGATGGCTCGCCTAGGTTTATTTAACATTTTCTCCAAGGAAAAGCGTTCACACTCTCCCAGGTTCTTTCAAGTAGTGTTCCGAATCTGTAGCCAGACTCGAGATTTGAATTGAGCAACACGTATTTAAATGTTTAAAAAAAATGAATGGTGTTATTTTCAGTAGACATTTATTTCTAATTTTTTGCAGTTACTTATGTGTCGTGTGTGCATTCGCACACACATGTCTTGACATGCATGTGAGTGTTAGAGGACGGCTTGTGGGAGGCTGTTACGTCCTTTCCCTCCTTGGGAATTGAACTTGGGTCAACAGGCCTGGTGACGAGCATTTTTAGCTGCTGTGCTAGCTCGCTGTCCCTCTGCCTGGTTTTTAAATAGAGCATGTGCGTCTTCTGTTAAAGGTGTGACTGTGACAATCTCCAATATTTTCAGTGGTTGGTAAAATTCAAGTCTTCCAGGATCGGGATCGTTCTTTCACTGTGAGTTTTACCTCTCCTGTTTCAGTTATGTCTCCAGGGGTTCACTTGCCATTTGGTTCCAATTATCTTAACTCCTTTGCGTGTTTGTCTGCGACTCCTCTCTGTGAGGATTGTTGCTTTGTTCCCGGAATCGGGTTCACGTGCATTCTAATCGTATACCACTGCTGTTACGGGGGGCAGTACTCGTGGTATACGGAACCTCGTTCTAATGCATTCTGTGTATTTTAAAACTCCGTCTTTTATTTTGACGGATGACAGTTTTCATCTTTATCAACTCCATCTCTTAGTTTATTTGTAATTGTTTCCTATTTCTTTTTTGTAGCATCCTCCAAGCGGATATGTCATTCCTCTAGTTTGGTGTCTGGCGTCAAGTGATTTGTTTGTTTCACAGTTCTGAAAAGAATGCATACACAGAGAGCCAAGGCATGTGGGGGTGGGGGTGGGGAGCATTGGTCAAACATTAATGATCTGCAAGAATTTGGGGTTGGAGGAGGGAGAAAAGGATTACATAGGTATCTTTTAGAATTAGAAAGTGCAATGACAGGAAGTAAGCCACGGGGTGTGCCTTGGTCCTCTCACGGTTCCAGCAGCAGAGCTGAGCAGCTACACAGAGCTCAGCATATGAATACTCTTCCTCACCCTCTGCATTTTCAGATACCCACTCTGACTGTGCTGCTCTGGAGGCTGGATAGTGGGGCCTTCACGGATTCCTCCAGGAGCCTCTATGTGCATTGAGGTGCCATGAGGATGCTCACTGAGGATGCCATAAGTGACTACTAGAGTCACTGGTAGCATCAGCATGGGCTTTATGCAAAGGATCCTGTGGGGCTTTATGTCTCCAATGCTCCAATGACAGTGCATACATGTGCTCAAGCAGGCACATACACACACAGAGAGAGAGAGAGAGAGAGAGACAGAGACAGAGACAGAGACAGAGACAGAGACAGAGACACAGAGAGAGAGATACACACACACAGAGACACAGAGAGAGAGATACACACACAGAGACACACACACAGAGAGATACACACACACAGAGACACATACACACACAGAGAGATACACACACAGAGACACACACACACAGAGACACACACACACACACACACACACACACACACACACACACACACACACACAGAGAGACATACACACTCCAAATTGGTGTTTTGCTTTAAATATCAGGAGAATCTTTTGGGGGAAACCAACTATTTCTGTATGCTGGATAGAAGATTTTCAAAATCTTGGTGACAATCTGAACTAGGGGGTGTCTTTGTAGACTTTGAAGCACAGAGGCTGCTGATTTCTGCTGTCACTAGTGCTGGAGTCTTTCTGATGAGGCAGGTCCCATTTCCATAGACCAGCAGTTTGGAACAGAAATACTCGAGTTCATCTTGAGGAAAAGAATTGCTTTTAAAATGCCTTAGTTAGGGCTCCTGGGTTAGTGGTAAGATCAAATTTCAAATAATTATCTCTTTAATATGTGGATAAGAAATACATAGACTAACGTTTCATTTATTGCTTATTCAAAATTCATTTTTTAAATGGACATCCAAGGCTGGGTGTGATGGTGCACACCTATAATGCCAACACTTGATGGTTAATAATGACAGGAAAATCAGAAATCCGAGGTTGTCTTCCGTAACATAGGAAGGTTGAGGGAAACTGGGCCTATGTAAGACCCTATCTCCAAACAGAAACTGAATAAAATAAGAAAATAAATAAATAGACATCTTGATTTTATTAAGCAATTCATTCCTAACTCATAGAATGTGATAAAGTGTATGTCTTTACTTTATGGGAAAAGAACATGCCTAGAAAACTCCTGAAGTTTTACATCTCTCAACTTGCTGTCCTTCAGAGAGTAGGGATCCTAGCAACTTAAGACGTCCCCTGTGTATGGGGCGGTGTGAGAAGAATCAAGCGCATGTCTTTAATGAGGAAAAATACCTTTATGCTAACCTTGAAGAATTTATGCACAAACCACCCCAGAAACACAAACACACTATTGTAAATAATTCAATGTTGAGGGGGAGAAAACACAAAGCATCAACCCTAGACTCAGACTATAATGCCTGTAGATTAGTAAATTTTTATGTGTGATATTTTAAGATGTGTTTATAAGTATTAAGTTTTATGAACTAATAGAAAAGAATAGTTGGAGGAGCGATTGTACCTGACTTCAACAATTAATATAAACTGTAGAAATCACGACATCGCAGTACAGCAAGTGGAATAGCTGAACAGAATAGAGCCCCTGGAAATGACCTGGGTAAACACAATCTATTGATCATTGACTAAGAAGCAGAAGCTGCAGAGTGTGGCAAAGGTCATTGTCTCAACATGTGGGGATTCAACATCATTATTATAAAAGAATCTAAAAACAGATCTTAAACCTTTCACGAGAATCAGTCTTAAGGGTGTGTGTGTCATGAACTGTTGGGATGTTGATCTAAATACAAAATTCAAAAACACAAACCCAGGTAAGAGGTAAAAGCCTAGATAGCCTTAATTTGATGAGGTTTTAGGTATAATATAAAGAGCTTGGTTTATGAGTAAACATTCACATAGGCTATGCTCATCAACAATGAATGTGTGTCTTCACTGAGAAGGAGAATATAAGTCACATCCTACAGGACCTTTGTAAAACATGTCACAAAAGAGGAATAGAAGTCACAACCAATAAGGAACACTTAAAATTCATCCTTCACAAAACAAACAACTTGATTACAAGACCATGTATAGATCTGAGACGTTGCCTCACCAAGAGGATGTACACGAGATAAATCAGTTCCCATAGCTCATAAATGCAAATTAGACACCACAGTGTACCCATGGAAATGGCTAAAATCTTATCACCAATAACAAGTGTTGACGAAGATGTGGATCAACAGAAACTCACTGTTTGCAAATTGTACAGCCAACATGAAAGAGAGTTTTGCAGGTTCTTATAAAACCAAAGCCATCCTCGTCATATAGTCCCATAACCATTCTTCTCGTCATTTCCCTTCCAACTTGAAAAATTGGGTCTACACCATACCTGCTTGGATGACAGTATTGTTGGCAATGCCACAAACTTGTGAGCAGGAAACTCATGCTTCTGTCAGTGGCTGGGAGATAAATTGTGGTTCATTCAGACCACAGAGGAATTATTTACAAGGATAAGAATGAGACACTGAGTCACAAACACACATGGAAGATGGAAATGCATGTTTTTATGAAAGAGAAACCATTCTGACATGGAGAAGCCATTGAGAAAAGATTAAAGGTTGGGTGCTTCTGACTGTGACATTCTGGGAAATAGCAACACTGAAGACAGTGAGATTAATTATTGCCAAGGGATGGGGAGATAGAGTGGCTAAGAGAACTTCTGGGATGTTGGAGCCATTTTGTCTGATATTGATGCCATTAACCATCTACCAAAGCCCAAAGACTGAATACCACACATACGGAACCTTAAGCAAATCTATTGATGAGGTGGTGTGACAACATTGGCTCAACAACTGCACATACTTCTTGTGCCATAAGGAGGTGCTGATTCCAGAGGCACAAGTAGGGGAAGCAAGCACAAGGAGCCTGTGGATTTCCTGGTTAGTGTCTCCACGGACTTAAAAATGCTCTACAGGTAAGTCTCTTGAATGAAAGTGATGAAGGCATAGTCAAAGCATAGGTTGGGAAAATCAAGATGCTAAAATAATATTCTGGACAAACTAGAAAAATAATTTACCGATAGCACTTGAGATTAGAAACTTGGTTAATGGCTTACATGGTACATTAGACTCAACTGGAAAGAGACTCAACTGACAGAGTTGGAGAAATCACTCTGTCGGCAGCAAAACACAAAATGGTAAGATGTGGTGCTTAGGACAAAGTCGGTCACGTCAAATCGGTGCTCTTCTAGGGGTGGAAGCACTCCATGAAGTGGTCATATCTAGGAGTTATTTGGAACTGACAAATATCCAAAACCTTCAGTTCCGGCAGGCTTAACACACCTCCAGAAGGATAAGAGAAACACCCACGGCAGACATGGCATCGTTGGAGGAACACTCTTTGGAAGGCAGAAAAGAGTTTGTAGCCTTTAAAGAGCTAAGGAGGAAAACAAAGAGCAACCCAGAACTTTATAACCAGTAAAAATGATATTTTATAAGAAGCTCCAACCAAAGGCAAACCTAAGAGTTCACTACCGGGTAAAGGTCACAAAGGAAGCTTCTAGAGAACATATTTATAAAAAAAGCATATTAGAAACAAGAGTCATAAACAAGATGCCAAGGTGTGATCCGATCAACAGGTTAGCGTATGTTGTTAATGCAGAATGGTAATCTTACCGGGTTTCAAAACTGACAGAAACAAAGTCTCAAATAGTAACAAACATTCTCAGATTCCTGTGTATTTGAAAGCATCATAATATAGAGTACTCACAGGCATAGTAACACGGAATATTCATGGCAATTATTTAGAACTACTTTAAAAAGAAATAAAAAATGTAACTTCCAAATTGCTAAAGTAATCATGCCAAAAAAAACCCCAACCATTGAAAATTATATAAAAAGTAACTAAAAGGTAAGAAGGTTTGTTAAAAACAACATTAGGCAGAATGTAGCAGTGCACTGCCCTAGTCCTGGCATTCGAGAGGCAGAGGCAGAGGCAGAGGCAGAGGCAGGCAGATCTTTGAGGTCAGCTGGTCTACAAAGTGAGTTCCAGGAAAGCCAGGGCTCTGTTATACAGAAAAACCCTGTCTGGAAACAAAGTCAAGTGTTAAACATAATGAAAGCACCCTAGTTCTCTGACTCAAGGAATGGAGGAAACATTCTCAGGAAATGGATCTTTTAACAGGAAAGATATTCTTAAAATAACCCTTAAAAAGGCCTAGAAGTGAATCTAGTGAAGCCCAAAACACATGTAGAAAAGAATTTTACTGAAAAATATTAACCAGGAGCTGAATGAATGAACAGCATCCTTCAGGGGGTATTCATAAGAAAAATAGGCATTAATTCATTCCAGATTTGTTTATATTTTTGGTGGAATCCTTTTACAATGCAATCTCAAATCTATCTGTAACACATCACATCAATCTGTAATAAAAGTCTCAGGACAATTAAGCCAGTCTCACCACAAAGAGACAACGACCTTAAAGGATATCACATAATTGATACAAGGCTTCAAGATACCTTGCAGAGATGGGTTAAGGGGATGGAAGGCAGACTTTACAAATGTTTGGGACCATACTATGATTCTTAGGAAGACTGGCTCAAGGCCAGATAAAAACAAATAATTAACCATCACCTGGACTAGTAATATCAAGATGAACCCCAGGACAGCAGCACCTGGAGACTCACTTCGGAGTCTCAGGCTGAAACCTGAGTAAGTAAGATAAGATTCACACCTGTGTTTAGCATCCCATGGAGCAATTCTGGTGCCTGCTCCTTTAAGAACTTCCGGTCTCCTACTGAGCGATTCTGTGCCTGCTTTAAGAACTTTTGGTCCAGAAAACATTTGAACTGGATCACCCGTGAAGGCTTTTAAGAAGCCCTTTCCACTTAACGTCTCTTCATAAGGTTCAACTCTTCCAAATGGGTGTTGAAAGCACACATGGTTCTGAATGTCAAAAATGGAAACAACCTATGTCAGAGGGGGAAGGCCACACGAGGTCTCATATCTCCTTGCTGTGTGTTAGGTAGCTCCTTAAATTGCGGATTGCCTGCGGAGTTCTGTGATTGGATGTAGGTGTAGTGAGATACCTGGCAACAGTCAAAGGTCTCTGAGTATACGGCAATCAAACCCAATTCAAAATCAAATGCGTCATGAATCTGAGACATTCCCTTGACTATGAAGATAAAATGTGTGAGCACTGTGTCGAACAATGCAGTGCCAATTAACGCCATCTGAAACAGCGTCCAGGTGACTCTATAGTATGAATTGCAGAGTTTTTACTAGATAGATAAGATGTTCTGTTTCCATAGAAGTATGATTCTTTAATTACGGAAAACCAAGATCTCTAATATTCCTACACTGCCATTCCTCAGCAAATATAAAATCCTGTTGAAATGTTCGGTTTTATAAATCACTATTGAGTTGACGATGTAAATGTCTTTTTTTTTTCATTTAAAAATCATTAATTAAACTTTGGCTTGGGGTTAGGAGAGAATTTCTAGAGACTTCTGAAAGAGCCCTAAACACTTTACCACTTTGCATTGCGAGATTGTGTACTACATGAAATGGTTTCCTCGGCGTGGATGGTATAGTCATCGAAACGTCAGTCAATCGTAAACAATGTTGAAGATGAGATGTGTTCTGCAGTGTGGAATACT
This sequence comes from Rattus rattus, assembly GCF_011064425.1. Classification (NCBI taxonomy): domain Eukaryota; kingdom Metazoa; phylum Chordata; class Mammalia; order Rodentia; family Muridae; genus Rattus; species Rattus rattus. Next base: position 50,731,962 of record NC_046168.1, on the reverse strand, counting down.
CAGCCATGGTTTCATTCTTCATGCAAAACAAGTACATTCATCTCAGTGTGCAAATTCGCCCTTTATGAAGCAAATGGTAAAATTATATGTATAAGGAGAAATTGCTTTAAAACAAATTTCGTTGTAATTTGTTTTCGGTAGTTGTTTGATTTGAATAATGGTTTAATATGAGTATATGTCCTGGATCCTGAAATTTTACTCATGTGAAAGAAAACAGCTCTGTAAGATGTCAGCCAGCCCTGTGGATCTTACACAGGCTCTAAGTCTGATCTCCTATGCTCCCTCAAACATAGCCTGGCCTCTGAGTCTCTGAAGGTTCTTTGGTTAAGGATGTATCGCGTCTTTGACAAGTGTGGACTATAGAACTAACTGTATTACGAGTACCTTTGCCTCTTGTTTGTTTTCTTGTTGAATGGAAGGGAGATGAGGCAAATAGGTCTTTAAGAAAGGGTGATGGAGACTCCGTTAAGTCTGGGGTAAAACTCCACCCGATTTCCACTCTCCACATACCTCAGTGCACTCACTTGTGCTGAGAACATTAAAATAATACCAGAAAATTAGAAATGACAGCTACAAAGTTCAGCCTAACAACTTTGAAATCTTAAGCTCGGGGACGTTTTTGCTAAAGTGGCGCCGGATGTAGAAGCCTTGAGGAAAACGAACAGGACATGGCCGAGGACCTCTTACGATATTAAATAAAGAGCTTCCCTGTCCCAAAACACGCCAAGAAAACAAAAGAGACAGACCAGCGCCAGGGGCTCAGATTTATAATACATTTATCTAACAAAGGATTAGTCGGGAAATATATATTTCAGGAGAAAAACTTCTCAAATCAGTCATAAAAAGGCGAGCAACCTAATAGGTTCACCGCGGAGGGGAAATATGGCAAGGAAACTCAGGAGCAGCTGCTCCCTCTCATTAGTAATCTGAGAAATGCAAATTAAAACAATAATGAGATGCCATTTGCACCCAACAGACTGGCAAAAGTTCCCAAGTCTGATGATCCTACTTGTTGGTGAGGACAGATCCCTGGGAAGACCCCGGCTTTGGCTGCAGAAGGTGGCACTGCCATGACTTTGGAAACCTCTTTTGCCTCATGGCCTTGGGGACACTCGCTGTGGCCACACATTCTGGATTTCTCTTACGCAGGCTCACTAGAAGTCTCTCTGGGGAGGTAATGTAGCAACAGAATGAAGGCATTGAGTCGTTCTCACAGGGGAGACCTGATGAACCAGGAGGTTTTCATATACGGAGCACAATGCCATGGTTAAAAACGGGCAGAGGAGGCCATGAACAGCTGCTTGGACCTGGGACTGGACCTTTGAAGCAGAATTGAGACGAGGCCACCGTGCAAAATATATTTGAGTAGCCACTTAAGGCAAATTAAAATCCATTCAGTAAGAAACATTTCAACTTCCTTTCTGTCTCATCTTGACTGTTTTAAGCTGGAGAATTTGAAACTCACTCTTTGTCCCTGGAAGGGTTAATGCTTCCCAACCAGCTAGCACATCCTCCAAGTATCTTAACAGATGCTACTCGAGGTCGCAACACTCCAATGTCAAAGGAATCAAATCCGTGTGTTCTGGGTGTCAGGGCTGAACATGTCAATATATTGATGGCCTTTGTATCTGACTTATTTATGCTTTCGTTGTCATCTAAGAAGTGTCTTGAACAATGAGGGGGCAGGGGCATAAGAGGCACCTTGGGTTTGCATGGTAAATTTGAAACAAGGATAATGGCGGACTTCTGTTTCCCTGAGGATGGCCTGCCTGAGATTCATGCTTAAGTGAATAATGGAGACCAGGAGACAAGTTATACCTGGGGCGTGTGTGTGTGTGTGTGTGTGTGTGTGTGTGTGTGTGTGTGTGTGTGTGTGTGTGTGTGTGTGTGTGTGTGTGTCTTCTGGGCTCTGTCATGTCTGTAGATAATTTTTAGGACTCGACATGCAGCCTTCTTCCCTCATTTCCATTACCCGTGGGTGCTCAAGAGTAGAACTCAGCTCCACTTGACGAGTTCAAGGAGATAATGAGAAGCAATTCCATAATTGCTAAAAGAATATTTGGGGGTGGGGGAATATTGCTGCCTTCCAAAGGTGATGTTCCAAAGATTATTCTTTTTCCTATATCCCCTAATCCCACTTCAGCTCAAAAGGTAACTTACTTTAAAATAATCCAGGTAGAGACATGTTGTTCCATTAGATGGAGAGGAAAAAAAATGGTTGAGTATTTCAATATCGTAAAGCATCGGGTCGGGAGTACAGATAGCTGGAACCCCGCTAAATCACACATCCCCTTTCCTTTGCTCTGCCCTGCCACCCCTCCCTGCGAGGAGCATCTCTTGGCTGAGACGACTTTGCTGAAATCATGAACACATGGGTAGGAAATAACCCAAAGATGGGGACGCTGAAAATGCAGGATTGATAAAGTAATTTTAATTTGGCTCTACATATGTTAAGGTAGTTAGGGTGACTCGTGAAGGAGTCCAACTGTGTGAAGACAGATGTGCCAGAGCTGATTAAACGGCACACACACCCTCCGCTGCAGCCCGCTGTCTACACTGAGGCGCCAGGCGGAGTTCAGATCACACTGTGCTGCACGAACTGGAGCATCCGGAGAACGCTAACACGCCGACTGCAGACCGATTCACCGAGGGCGCCACAAACAGTCCCCCACTTGCTGGCTACACTTCTGATATAAAAACCCATGTCCTGGCTTTCGCCCTGTGTCGCTTGGTGCCAGGAGGACCAGGGTGAAGGAAGCCAAGGGGGCTAGGGAGATGCCTCAGTCAATAAGTGCCTTGCCAGTGTGGGAATCAGAGTCGACACTGCAGAACGCATAGAAATGAAAAACCCTGGGTGTAGTGATATGGATATATAATCCCAGCACTGGGGAGGCAGAGACAGGTATCTCTGGGACTTGTTGGCCAGCCAAACAGCTAGCTCAGCCAATTCCAGGCTGGTGAGAGACGCTATCTCAAACCAAACCCAAAAGAAATAAATGAACAAATAAATATAGCCACAAAGTAGCTAGTGTCTGCAGAACAACAGGAAGGTTATCCCGTGACACATGTGCATGGATGTGTACCACACACACACACACACACACACACACACACACCACATACATACAAAGTGCACTTGCACATCTGAGTGTGTACATACATAATTACATGCACACATGCATACACACACAGAGATACACGTGTCCACCTGCACACCTGAGTGTACACGAACACACATAGGCATGCACACATGTGTGTACCTGCACACCTGAATGTGTACGCACACACAAACACACACATATGTGCACATGCATACCTGAGTGTACACACACATACACACACACACACACACACACACACACACACACACGGGAACGGAACTGCAGTTTGGAGCCAGCAGCCATGGTGCAGGCCCAGTTTCTCCCCTGAGCATCCGAGCATTTACTCTTCTCCCTCCCCACTGTTAATAACGCTCAGGAGCAGCACAGAGAGAGTCCTGCTGCTGCATTGATCCTTGCGCTGTCTGGGGCCAGAGAGACCCAGACTGCACACGCTCTCACTGAGGCAGCTGGGCCCCTGCTGCTCCGCTGTCCCTTCCCAGGGAAATAGCCAGGGCCACCTGGTGTCCAGGGAAACAGAAAGAGAATCAATATGGCACCAGAGTCTTGGGGGAGGGGCTCTTCCTCTTAATCCAAGAGAGAACAATACAGCTGCAGAGAGAGACCTGTGTAAGATGGGTCCTCCGAGGTCTTGGGACCTTCCTTGAGTGCTGTGTAAGCAGCCAGCTGCTCTGAGGCAGGACAAGAGGCTCCTGGTGGCATCTGTCACCATGGCCATTTTGCCTTTGAAGACCAAAAACATTCCACTTTGAAACCTTAGTGAGGATCGCGTGACCTCTGAACCCCTTGCCTCTGTCAGGTCTTATCTGAAAACCCAGTAGGTCTCTGCAAGGCCTTGGGTGATCCAGCAAATCTAAAGTGCATTTCCCATCCGTCTCAGGAGGATCTAGGGGACTAGAGATCCTGTCTGTCCCCAGGGGCACACTCCCCTTGGTCAAATGGTCTCAGTGATACCGAAAAGCAGGTTTTCTCCCAGAGTCTGAGGTATGACCGGAGAGACTGATTGTCCTCCAGTGGTGACTATAGCTGCAGTGTTTGCCTTCAGGGGTGGAGCAGGGTTAAGAGTGTGACTACTTCCTTGGTTTGCTGCTAAGAGATTGTTCTTATTCCTGTGTCTTCTCTCATCCACTCTCTCATCACCAGAAAGCCAGATTTCACAGGCCTGAGGCAGATTTGCTGAGCAGTCCCATGCTCAGGTTACTTGGATTCAACAAGAAGCAAGGCTGACTTCACAGCCACTCCCACACGTCTACTGACCACAGCCACTTTCCAGGCCCAGGTATTTTCAGTCGTGTTTGCATTACTGATAAATATGAAGGTAATGACAGAGGGGTTTATTTCTGAACACTGTATTGGTCATTTCAACCCGTGTGAGACTCCTTGTTCTTCCTTCTTCCACATTCGCTGTTGATCGTTCCCCCAGTCTGTGAAATTAACCCACCCTGCATTAATTTTAAATTAACTTTCCTGCATTGTTCCATGGACCAACAACCTGTGTGCAGCACTGTTTGTGTGTCAGCATCTGAGCATGTGCGTGGCCTTCTCTTGGATAGGTATTTTTCTGTGGGGCACAATGGCTGCACCGGCTGGACGCTGGTCATTAAAGCTAGCTCTTCATGCTCTGTCACTGACTTTCCCTCCAGCAGTTCCAGTTGCTGCCCATTGTATCTGTCTGAATGAAGCACATAGAAAAGTATCCTTGAATGCAGAGACAGGCTAAAGGGCCTGCAGGGTCCCATGCACTGGAAGTCTGTCCTCTGGAGTATACCCTCCCCAAGGATCCCACACCACCTTCCCTCTCACCCATGCTTCTCTGGTATCTGTCTCTTTCTCTTTCCCTCGTGTGTGTGTGTGTGTGTGTGTGTGTATGTGTGTGTGTCTGTGTGTTTGTGTGTGTGTGTCTGTGTGTTTCTGTGTGTTTCTGTGTGTCTATGTGTCTCTGTGTGTGTGTATGAGTCTCTTTGTGAGTCTGTGTGTGTGAGAGTGTGTATGAGTTGGTGTGTGTGTGAGAGTGTGTGCATATGTATGTATGTGTATATATGGGTGTATGTGTATATGAGTATGTATGTGTGTGAGAGCATGTATATGTGCATGTGTGTATATGAGATGTGTGTGTGAGCGTGCATGTGTATATGTGTGTACATGTGTGTGACTAAGTATATGTGTGTGAGTGTGTGTGCATATGTGTGTGAGAGAGAGAGAGAATGATGTGTGTGGATGGAAATATGCACATTATACACATGCATGTGGAAGCTAGAGGCACTGTCTGCCTCTTTTTGGACAGGGTCTCACTGGCCCAGTCCTGTCAAGTAGGCAGGGCTGTCTGGTGAATGAACCCTGCAGGGTCTGCCTCCACAGCAGCTTGCACCACTATTCAAGGCTTTGAGAAATGTGAGCTCTAGGGACCAGAGCCTTATCACCCTTTCAAGGTAAGCATTTCACTGAGCAGGCGACCTCCCTAGGTCCTCTCTCTCTCTCTTACTGTAAAGACACTGGTCACACTGGTTTGGGCCCAACTTTATGGCCTACGTTAGCCTTAACCATTGTCTAAAAGACGACAGATGTGGCTGTATTCTTGGATGTTGGGAACAAAAGCCTCAGTGTGATTCTGTTGGGACATAGTCCTGCCCGCAGCAATCACCTCACCTCCAGCTGACGTGCCCTTTGTTTGAGTGTTGTTTGCTGACTGGGACATGGGAATCTCGTTCACTATGGCTGATGATGCTGGGCCCAGCTCCCCATCTCCTTCTGTCCCAAAGCTCAGATAGCAGCCTTCTATGCACGCACCTTCTTGTAACATTTAAAAAAGTATATATTAAGAGTTTTTGTAGGATCTTAATAAAATACAATGAAAAAAAAATCCTTGTTCTGGGAATCTTTCTCCCCAATCTTCAATGGTTCCCCATTTCCTTTAAAGGCGTGTTTCCACTAAGCTGACTTTGCTGGTAAACCGTTGCTTGTGCTCGCCCTTATGAGGTGCTTGAGGAGACCCGTGTTGGCAGGCTTCGTGTTTGGGATAAGCGCAAGTCAGAGTATGTGAGTGAAATGATGTGGTGGTTCTCTGGCATATGACCTGCTCTAGGACAGTCAACATGGGCATCAGCTCAGGAGGGGCAGCACCTGCCTGCACCTGCCTGGTCCTGCTCCTTAGGTACCTAGCTACCTGCCTTATTCTGCCATCTCCAACCTATGGTCTTACCAGAAGGCAGACCACATTGTTAGCATAGCTTCTATTAAAATACCTCAGAAGTAAGCCTTCTCCCTGTCTCTCACCTTCACTGACCTTCCAAATGAGTCCATGTAAGTCACTGCGTCTGGAAAGGGAAGAAGAGAATGATGTGGCAGCCCCAGTAGATGCTCAGTTGATAAAACTCAACCGGCTGTTCACGATAAGCTTTCGGAAAGTGGGAGTGGAAGGGCACGCCTCTGCCTCTCAGCACCATGCCCAGATCTGCTGTTGAAAGTGCAGTCACTGGAGAGAGGCTTTTGAACTAAATGTGAAGGGGCTGGGGTATGAAGCCGTGGGAAGGGATAGAGAAGAGGGGGAAGAAAGTGTACGGAGCTCTCACTTACCTTGGTAGGTATTCATTCCAGTGAATTCTGTTGGAACCCGGCAACAGTAGGAAATTAAATAAGTCTCAGCATTCATTGTGTCACACACACAGAACCGATGGCTGGCCTGTGTGTGAGGAGCAATGGCTGACAGGGATTTGTGAGCCGTGACTGACAGGGGCTGTGACTGGCTTGAGAAATGGCACCCTTCATGCCTCGGGATTAAGAAAACCCTTTCGGGTTTGGGATTTAGCTCAGTGGTAGAGCGCTTGCCTAGGAAGCGAAAGGCCCTGGGTTCGGTCCCCAGCTCAAAAAAAAAGAACCAAAAAAAAAAAAAAAAGAAAAGAAAGAAAAAAAACCCCTTCTCACGTATCAAAATGAGATCCGACAGTTCTTCGTGCATACAGTTCACAGGTATGACAGCCACACAACTGTGCTCTAACTAGGAAGGGAACCTGGTCACATAGGCAAGGCCCGCCATCCATGTAGCTGCAGGCTAAAGGGACTTCATGGCGCCTGAAGGACAGAGAGTCTGGAACCAATCAAACCAGTGTTTTACAGTGTACTTACCTTATGCCATCACTACAACCCTGTAGGCTTACGTGAGCTCCTCCTAGGAAAATGAATGCAGAGTTCCAAATCCTAAACAACCCTTGGAGATGGCCATGGAGACTCAATAGCTTATGTCAGAGTCACTGAATGATCACAACACCATTCCTAACTTCAGTATCACCACTGTCAATACAGGAGTCAGTCAGGAAGGCTGCCAGGTGGGCCAGCGTCTTCTGTGGTTCCCAGAATCAAACTCCTTTCTCTATTCAGGGTAGACTCACAATCAGTGAAGAGTACTGTGGCTCTCTGTCGTTTAATTTATGGGTTTTTTTTTTTGTTTATTGGTTTGATTGATTGACTTTTGTCCATTTAGTGTATTACAGCCCGGATTAGGTTTGCCATGCTATCATTTGTTTCTGACGAGTGTCACCTGTTTCCTAAGATCAAAAACAAAAGCATTTTGGCATGTGCGTAGGTGTGTAGCGTAAATGCACATTTGCATGTGATATAAATTATATTTGTGTGTATAAGTATCGGCACATGTGTGTGTGAATGTGGTCACACGTGTGTGTGGGACAGGGGTTGTCTGTGCTAGAGTTAGTGTTGCTGCTATGAAACACCAGGGCCAAGCAAGTAGGGAAGAAAAGGGTGCATCTGGCTTACCCTTCCACATCACACTTCATTATCAAAGGCAGTCAGGAGGGGAACTCACGCAGGGCAGGCGTTGATGCATATACCATTGAGTGTGCGTCTCACTGACTTGCTCATCATGGCTTCCTCAGCCTGCTCAGTTCTTACAGAACTCAGGACACAAGCCTAGGGAATGGCACCACCCACAGTGGACCCGGCTCTTCCCCATCAATCGCTAATTAAGAAAATGCCTGCAGGTTTGTCGACAGCCTGATGCCATGGGAGCATTTTCTTGGTTGAGGTTCTCCGGTCTCCAATGTCGTTAGCTTATGTCATGCTGGCTTAAAACTGGCCAGCACCCAGTTGATACCAGGTGTCTTCTTTAATTGATTTTCACCTCAGATTCAAGGTTCACCTGAATCAAGAGCCTGTAGATTCAGGCTAGCTTACTTGGGCCCATGATCCTGTCTCTACCTCCAGAGTGCCAAGATAAGGAAATGTGCTACCCACTAGGCAATCCCCCAATGCTATCTATCTCTGTGTTTGTCTTGTGGTTCCTGTTTCCATAGATCTTACCCTGAATTTTTAGGTGAATGTCTTTGTGTTGCTTCTGTCTTTTTCTGGACATTGTAAGGCACATGTTTTATTTCTGGCTGCCCGAGAGACTTGTTATTGATCTGTGATTCATAAAACTTCACAGTGCCCTTGACCCTCAGACTGACACATCCCTCCATCATAATACAGAATTGTAAATTTGTGACATGACTTTAAAGAAGATAAGAAACTAAAGGGAAGGCTCACTTGCTGGCAGTTCTCCTCAGGGCCTCCTGCAGATCCTGTAAATTCCCCTATGGTCTCAGGCTTAGTGTTACTAATTTGCCTAACACAGACCTGCGGGCCATGCCCCCCTTTCATTTTCTTAATGGAGAAAGCAAATACTTGAAGTGAGTGTATTTTCCTGGGTTTGAGAGTTTCTATTTGCTTCTGGTCATTCCTCAATCTAGCTAAGACCTCTTTCCTATGTTACTTTTCTTGGAATGAAACAGTTTCCTTTTGCATGCTTGTGTAGTTTGCTTTCTAGAGTTTAAATTTGGGGGCCCGGTGGGTGGGTAGATAGACATACTTTCCCCCAAGCCTGATAACCTGAGTACCATCTCTGGAAGCCGTTTGCTGGAAGGAGAGAACCGACTCCCAGCCTAATTAAATGCTGGACTAATTAAATAAATAAAGCACAATGATGTGCCTTTGCTTATCTTAGCCAAAAGTCCAAGAAGCGGCTAAAATATGTTCTTAAAGTTATAAGAATTATTTCTACTTGTTAGCGGTTTCAATATGAGCTGCCCAGATGTAGGTTGCTCCTCTAACTTTAATGTTTGCTGGCTGTGTTTCACGGGCTGTCTCAATCAGTAGCTGATAGTGTACAAAAATCACCAAGCAAAACAGTTTCTAATGCCTCTTCGGACGTCCTCACTTCCTGCTCCTAGGGTGACATCATCTGACCTCCAGCTGTCAATCTTCACCACGCTTTCAGTCACGCCCACTCTTCTCTACGCATCCATCTGGTCAGTGCGTGTTGCCCTTTCTTCAAGCTAACTCTCTCTCACACACGTTCTTTTTAAAGTTTGCTGTGAGACCATTAAGGACTTTGCATTTTCCTATCTTCCAGGTATGTTCATTGACTTTCCCACTGTGTAAATTCTCGGCGTCCAGAGCTGACTCTGAGTATTGCAGGCCTCCCTTTAGTAATTTCTCTGTTTCTCCGCATGCTGTTTTCTTACCACCATGTGTCTTCACTTCTTACCATGTTCTCAAATTTGCAGAAGCTAAGGAACAGCGCTTACTCAGACCGTGGGTGGCTGGTGATGACAGCGCTGTCTTCCATTGGACAGAGGTCTTGCCTTCCTTGCTACTATGGCTGGATTTGGGTCAATGCTAGCTTCAGAAATTTCAGGGGAAGACTCAGGGGTTGGTTTCTCTTGGTCCTAACCTGAGCGCTGCAGAGTTGAAGGCAGTGTTGCTCTCTGCGGCTCAGGTGCGCGCTATCTGGGTCAACAGCGATCCTCCCGCTACACAGCTGAGTGCCCAGGCCCCAGGATCTGACTCCGCCTCTCCCACCCGCTCCGCGTGTTCTCACTTGAAGTTGTTACTCCTGGATTTTAAAAAGAGAAACATTAGTTACTTTTCTCATTGCCAAATTAAGAGAAAAACAAATTAAGGGAAGAAGGGCTTGTTCTGCTCGTGGTTGGAAGGCTCACTGGGAAAGGTGTTACATCTGAAGCAGCTCTTGGATGCCGACGCTGGAGAGGCTTCTCGCTCATATCCGGGAAGATCCGGACAGAGAGGGCTCCTTCCTGATGCCTTTCTCGCTTCACCTTTTCTTTTTTTTTCTTTAGTTAGGAACCAAAAGATGATGGTACCACTCATGCACAGGGTGGGCATTCCTTCCTGTTATACCTCCTTGGAAACAGCTTTACACACGTGCAGACATGTGGGTCCACATACATACCTTACACAGAAGAAGGTTCCAAGTTCAGTAAAGTTGACAGTTAAGATTAATCATCTCCATCTGAGGAGCTACCCAGCAGTCAGTAGCTGCTAGAAGAGCGAGAGGTGGCTTTCTTCAGGAAAGTGGCCCCTAGAAGGTTGCCCATGCTCCAGTGGATGGTCCTATACCCACCCATGTGTATACAGACTCTGGATAGGGATTCTGGACATGCAGGCACATGCCTAAAACCCCAGTATTCCAGAGGCAGAGATAGGTGGATCTTTCTGAGCTACAAGAGAATCTGATCTACCTAGCTAGTTCATAGTCAGAGGACATAGTGAAATGGAGAGGTGGTTTGGGGGAAGGGAGAGAGAGAGCATGAAATAGCAGGAAACACGTGGTTGGGAGGCTGGAAGGAGTTGGGGGTTGAGTAGGGAGTAGATGTGATCAAAACACATTTTATACAAGCATAACATTCACAAAAGTAAATCTAAACTATTAAAAAATATATTAACCATAACAATGGGTGATTGGCATTACTTAGGATTTTTAACTTTTCCTTTAACTTGCATCTTTAATTTTTAAACCTTATTAATGGATTTTTTTTTTTAACTAATGATGCTCATGTATTGGTCTGCCTTACAGTGCATAGTTTAGCTGCCTTGTCAGGATTCCATAGAGAGAAATGAACCAAAAAACTTCTGGTGGTGTACTGCACTTTCTTGCCTCTTCCTTGGACTCTGGTTGAATGGCAGAGTGATGTCAGCTGAGAGAGACACAGGGGTTGAGGTAAGACACGTGAGGTTTGGGGTATAAAATAGGACTCAATGGCTGAGTTTCGTTTGCTTATAGGGCTGTGGAGGAATTAGCACAGTTTTAAAGGACTTTATTGGTCACATGTGAAGTAGAAACTTAAGGGTTCATTGGAAAAGCTAGTCGGATGGTGTTTTGCTGGGGCAAACACATGAAGAAACGTTTCACGGAAGTGGACACAGGAAAGGGAATGTTCTGCTAATTGTGTGTGTGTGTGTGTGTGTGTGTGTGTGTGTGTGCGCGCGCGCACGCGCGCGTGTTTACCTATTGCCACAAAAGAAATAAGCTGAAATCCATGGTTGTCTTAGAAAGAATATATTCCTACCTCTACTCATGTTATCTGGTCTCTCCATCTAAAGAGTTCAGATGGGCTTTATGGCCTCTAGAGGCAGCAACCATAAAGACATGAGTATTGGTTCTCTCTGTGAAGTACTCACACTGTGAAGACCTCAGTGGAGGATTTGAGCTCTGCGACACCACTATGAACAGAGTCAAATGAAATGATGACAGCAACTACAGAATTAATTATGGAATTATAATTGGGTTTAATTTTATAGAAATAGCTGTGATAACCTATGATGTAGCTGTATTCAAAAGCTACTTTAGAACTGAAACATTTTGAAGGATATAGACGATAATTCAAAATGTTTCAGTTCATATATATATACACACACACATATATATACACATATATATACATATATACACACATATATATACACACATATATACACACACATATATATACATACACACAAACATATATATACACACATATACACACACACATATATATACACACACATATATATACATATACACATACATATATATACACACACACATACACATATATATATACACACACACACACACACACACACACACACATATATTGCAATTCTTACAGTAAGGCTTACAATTCTCCTTATAAATTATTTGTGCATTAACTATTTGTGAGCACCGTGGTGATATGATCCTAGAACACAGTGAGTTTGTAGTAAGAACCTGTCTGTCTACCCATCCCCTCATTTGATTTTGGAGATGTGTGTAATGCTTTTTATTACTTGAACACAGAACACCAGACTGGACATGATTGGCCAATTGAAGTAGTTCTTTCTACAACTGTGTGTTCCTCATGTAAGTAAAGGGCATCTATTATCTATAGCACTAGAATTGGATTCAGAAAATCTTCTGTATAGTAAATGTCCTAGAGTCTATTTTATGCTTAAGGATACATTTATCTGAACCTTTGCCTTGTCTCAATTCTATGTGTTTCTTTCATTTCAAGGATGAAATAAAAACATAAGAGAATAAGAAAATAAGCTCTGAAATTAAATTTATCTATGATTGATTTCCTTGCAAATTTACCAAATTTAGATGATGTGGAATCATCTTTTATCAAGTTCATATGTTTTATCTATTCAAAATGAAACAAATTTGGAATCAAGGATATAACTCAGTGATAGGGGACTTGTGCTGTGTGCACAAGACCTGGGTTTGATCCTCAGTGCTAAAAGAAAAAACATTCAGAATGTGGACTATAAAAATCATCGCAGTAAAAGGCTTATAAAGTGAATTTGTAAGTCGAGATATTCCAAAGGCAATTATTTAATCTTAGAACTAAAACATGCATATTATTTAAGGTCTGAAAGTTTTACTGGGTTTTGTCTTGCTTTGTAGGGGTATCCTTCTGAGTTTTTTGCTTGTAGGCTCTGCCCACACAGGGTTGAGGTAGGACCTGAGTAGCAATACCGTTTGCCAAAGCTTCAGGAGTTGAGCTTTTAAAGCAAAGAGTTAATTAAATACTTAACATCAATACTTCTAAACAATTCTGGATGGAATATAATACAAGTTGAGAATAGTTGTTTATAAAATGTTAGATTGTTACCAGTAAACACTTCATTTGACTTGCTAACAAATGATCAAATGATTCTGTATGACTGACAGTGAGTCACCACAACAGGATGTTCAACCCTTACACTGAAAAGCTTTTGGACAGCCAAATCCAGTCCTATTCTCCCCACAAAATAAACTGTCGCTCTTCTGTGTTTCTAACTCCTCCTGCTGAGTGCCAATAGCTTGCCTAGAGTCAGGCAAGGGTTCCATGGCTGCAACCTGTCTTGGGCATGCCATTGCTGGGGACCTTCATAATTTAGAGATGTTATCATCTTTATCATGAGATTTTTATTTTCATTGTCAACATCAAGCAAATAACTTTGTAACCAATGTTCACATTTTATTTATTATTATAAAATTCATGATTTTCTTCTAAGGAAAGACTTAGGGGGAAAGACTTACCTTTTTATCAAATAACTTTCCCTTTCAGAATGATCTTTTTGTTGGAGAAGGAATTCTGTTTACTAATGCTTATGGAATACTACAGAATACATAGGTAGGCAGATAGCAGTTGCTGCTCTTGCAGAGAACCAGAGTTCAGTTCCCAGAACCCACACTGGGCGTCTCATAACCACCTGTAACTCAAGCGCCAGAGAAATCTGATGCCCCTCTTGGACTTCTTGAATACCAACACATATGTGCATGATGTGATCCCCACATATGCACACACCCATAAGTAAAAGTAAGATAAACCTTGAAATAAAAAGACCAAAGGCAAAATTTAGCAGAAACTAGGGGCTATGAACCAAACTCACCACGTGACAGCATTGATACACACCCATATTAATTTCAGCGTCAGTAACCTAGTTTAAAGAGATGCTGCAGCACACAGCCTTGGAACTAAAGGTGAATTTAAATCTACCCAGCTAGATGAGATGGTAGAAAGATCAATCAAGAATCCATAGATCGAACAGCAGATAATCACACGATTCGGGTCTGATTCAATACATTTGAAATAATCAAAAGACGCAGCAACAGACTGAGTCATGTATATAGTCATTAAAGAAACAACTTCCGTGGGGCTTACTTTTACTTAGAGAAAAATCTATTCTTCAAAGCTTTACAAACTAAGTGTCTACACGAGATGCAGCCCCCTTGCCTCAGCGTTGACAAGACACAGAAGTTTCAGATCCAATTTTCGCCTCCACCCCACAAGATGCCTTTCATTATCCTGTACACAGAAGAGCCCAAGTCCACACAAGGAGACATTACTTCCACTGGTGTCTTCGATCATTTCGTTGTGGCATTTGGGCATTTCCCCTTCAAACTTTCAATGTGTCCAGTGTCCATTAGTGCTCAGGAGATAATTTTTGATCATTTGAAACAAATTATTACTTTTTTCTTTCTTTGACATCCTCACCTGGGAAGGGAACAACAGTTAGCTCTCCATGAAGATGTGGTCAGATTTTATGGTAAAGAAGTATATGTTTCCTTCGGTCAGGATTTCACTCTAGGGTGCATTATAAAGAGGATTGGAACCTGAAGCTATTTCTTAGCTGAAAGGGTTCATGAAGGGAAGGAAATTCCAGACCTGTGTCCTGAGAGTATTTCCAGGATCTGCTTCTACCTTGTCCCCCACCTACTGTTCTGGTCTGCTCCCCTGCCTTGCTTGGATGGTCATTGGTTACTTTACTGAATTGCTAACGGACAAATAGCATATGACTTGTGGCCATCCCAAATAAAAGTGGTGCCTTTAACCCCTCCCTGGAGTTCAAACCACCTTCACTCGCACACTGAAATACTCTCACAAGGGCAGTGTGTGAATCGTGGTAGCAGCCATCCTGATGCTGGGCTGGTCTGGGTTTGTATTCCTACCGCCTTGCATGCCCCCATACTTTGAAAACGATCCCAAATTCCTTCAGATAATCTAAGTTCAAGACAATGGATGGTGGTGGGCAGGTTGCCGTCATTACAGTCATCTAATTTGCACATGGGATGTTGAGGTAGAAGTTGTAAAGAAAATACACCGGCACTTCTGCCTGGAAAGGAACCTAGGAAGTCACCCGGGTCTGCCCCATGTGGCACATAAAGAAGTCAAAGGCCAGAGATGGCCTGAGTGTGGCCCTGAACTCCCTCAGTTTCAAGTTAAAAGCTTTCTCTGGAAACTTGCTGGCAATGGAGACGATCACCTGGAGCTGACAAGTTAGGAAAAGGATAGAAGAGAGGTATTTGGAAACCACAATGGGATGGGACAGAAAAACTTGTTTAGGATAGACAGCCACTCTCCAAGGGAAGGCTAAGAGTGAGAGAACAAAGAGACCATGGGTGTCACAGGACTTAGAGGGCTGCTCCCAGTGGCCTGTAGTCACAGACACTCAGTTATGTGCCCACACTTCTGGGCCATCATGTTTAACCCTTCAAACTGTTCTGAGTTGCAGACTGTGTCCCGGCAACACCAGGGTTGCCTCTGAATCTCGGCCCCAGCCGGGCTCTTGGAGGAGGAGCACCTCCATCACTGATCTAAGGCTGACTGCAAACACAGTGCCATTTCCACTCTAAGTCTCACACATTTTGTTTCAAAGTGCAAATGTTATCAACTCAGTATGTTTCGGGGGGGGGGACAATAAAGGATGAAGCGTACTGAGTCCACACTTGAGCCTAAAAGCTGGTTTTGGAGTGAAGCAAAATGAGTCTGGTTCACTGGATAAATCTACTCAGAAAAACAGTATTTTAAGCTAATAACAGCCCACCAAACAGGCAAACATTTCCTTTCTATAGATAGCTGTATTGTCAAACTTTCACCAAATTATGTTTTTAGTTTTTAATTTACTTGTATTTAACTTACTTAAGGTTTCCGGTGTATTGAATACAATACTTGATTTGGTTTTGGCTGGCTTCCATAAGAATCAGTCATTTCCTGTAAAATGGGGAATGTTGGGAAACTACCATGAATTTCCACGCTTTCCTATAAATATTCATCCTCGCTTTTCTTTGACGTGGGTTTGCCATCTGACTGTGGAGAGAAATCACGTGTCCCAGAGCATGGGGAGCCACGTGCCTGCGCGTCGAACCCCGGGTGTCACCTTCAATTGTCTTCTCAACCCGGATGCGGGTGCTCTCGTCCTGACACCAGGAAGGAGGAAGCGCGATGTGTTCAGAATAGACCGCAACATATTAACTTGACAGACGCTTCCTACTTGGCTTTTTCCCTTGGAGTTTTGATTACCTGTCAATTATTTCCCCCAAGGTAGTATGTCGTCTGCCTCGTTATCAGTTTTTGAAAATCTAGTAAAGCTTAGACACACCTGCCATGCCCTGGGAAGAGCAGAGGAAGCAGAGGCCACATTCATAAGAGCGGGGCCTTGCTTAAGGATGGGCTGGAATTGTCACTTCATCTCACGCCCTTGCTCTTGTGGCTTTCTCCGCAGATCATCACAGAATCATCTGAAAATACCACACGTGCCAGGTTGCCTGCTCTTAAGATCCGGGTCGAGTCTAGGATTGTTTTTTCATAAAGCTAAATGGACTCGTGTATCTACTGCTATGCACACCTATACACAGATATATTTTTATATTTTTTGACAGTCCAAAGTTAGGGACATTTTGGTGGATACAAAACTATTTTTTTTTTTTTTAGTTTGAAGTATTTTTATGTTTCAAGGTGTACAACCCTCCCCACTGTTTCACACGGACCTCAAAGCTGAAGCAGCTATTTGAAATAATACAAATTCGCACATCATATAATATGTCATTTATTATATGATATATCATATCATTATATGGTAATATCAACTACAAGCTAGGTAGGACGGGTGGAAGAATAGATAGATGATAGACTGACGACGGATTTCCAGTTAAAGGGGCGGAGGATGGAAAATAGTGCCTTAGTTTGGCTTCTGTTGCTGTGACAAAGCAATGTGGCATAAAGCTAATTGTGGAGGAAAAAGGATTTATTTCCACTTAAACTGTAGTTTGTCATATAATTGTAGTTTATCTTATAGGGGAGTCAGGACAGGAGCTCAGGGCAAGAACGCTGAGGCAAGAGCTGGTCACAAAGGACTGCTACTTACTGGTTTAATCGTCATGGCTTGCTCAGCCTGATTTTTTATACAACACACGAATACCTGCCTAGAGGGCTGGGCCCACTCACACTGAACATGAGTCAAGACAGTGTTACCATAGACTTGCCTTCTGGACAATATGATACAGGCGTTTTCTCACCCCAGTTTTCTTCTCCCAGGTAATCCTGGTTTGTGTTAAGTTGACAAAAAGCTAACCAGTACAGGTAGATAGATGATTGATTGATTGATTGATAGATGATAGATAGATAGATAGGTAGATAGACAGATGATATAGATATATGATATATAGGTAGATAGATATTGATAGATGATAGATACATAGATAATAAATAAATAGGTTATGTATATATATGTGTGTGTATACACACACACACACACACACACACACACATATATATATGTTTGATTTATTTACTTAATCCAGAATGGTTTATATGTTAAGAATTCCTTGTTTATGAGAACGATTTTTTGGTGTGTATTTGCTCTTGGCTCTGACTGTGTAACATTGTGGCATTTTTACCTGATTGTATTAAAGGGGGATTGGAGGTCGTCCCAGCAGATTTTTTTCAAGGCAGCAGTGACAGATAAACATAGAGGGACTCTGCCCAACGGTGGAAACTGTCTTTTCTCCTGTATTATACACAAATGGAAAGTGGATTCTCGCCCTAAGGCAGTTAAATGCTTCCTACAACAATTGTTCCTGTCATGCTCAGGAGAAGTCTAAGAAGTCCACAATGTCAGCCAGCAGTGGTGTCTGTCTTTTATTCCTTCTGTCTTTTATTCCCTCTGTGTGGAAACTGCTTTCTTTCCAGTTGCGTAAATAAAGAAGGCACCTTTGCAATGGGCCTCAGAAACCCTGTGACTGGGCCCTGCATTAATAGATTAAGTGGATCTGATAAGAAAACCCAAGACCCTGGAGATCCTTCTGCCCCAGGGGCAAAGCCCAGCCTGGAGAACATTTTGGGAGTGCCTGTCTGTCCTCACTCTTCAGCCTCTGGGGGAAAAATAACAGCTCTTCACAGATTACTTGGTCACCGTTTATTAAAATCCAGATTTAACCATGAATTTATTTAGTCCTCTAAGCACACCCCTCAACATAAAATTCTGTTACATACATAGGTAGCAGGGGCTAGAATACAGAGTTACTCTAATCAGCAACATGGGATGGCAAAAGTCCTTGGGCGCCTCTGGTACGACTTCAACTGGCAGTATTTCTGTATCAGGCAGAACCTTTGAAACGCAACATTGTGTCCACATCTTACTAGCAAACCTCTGTGAATTGACATACACAGACAGACCCTGGTAACTTTCAAACGCATTACCTCGTTCAAGACTTTAGCTGACGGCACTGGGTAGCTCATCTCTTCCCTAACATGTTTGAGATCCTAAAAACCTGGAAAAACCTGCTTGGCTGAGCAAATCAGGGGTCCCAGAGCGAACCTCCTTCCCACCGTACAGTAAGTACTATGACCGCAAGAGCTTTAGTGGTGCTGAGGAGAAGCAGAGACTTCCGAGGCCACAGACTGACTTTCAGAACACCACAGCCTGCATTCAGAGACCATTCTCACTGTGCCTACTGCCCCAGCTTTCTTCACTTGACCCTTCTTTCCTTCAGTGTGTGATCGACGGAGCATGTCCCGCCTCAAAGAGAGTTATAAGGAATGGGAGTGGTCTCTTTTTCTGTCCATCACGCTTTTGCCACCGTTCAGATTTCAAGTGGCCATAATGTATGAATATACAGTGTTTTGAATAACCACTTCAGCTTTAAGCATAACTGGAAAATGAAAAAAAACTAATAATAAAATAAATAAAATCTGAAAAGTTACAAAGATTACTTTTAAGTGCACCGAATGTCTATAAATATGAACTGTCAGAAACATACAAATAACATGCATACACATACACACACATATGTGTGTATATATATGTATATATATATATATGTATATATATATAACATGTTTATGAATGAGGCAGTCCTAAGTGCCTCACATAGATACTGAGGGACATGAACACACAAACACACACACACACACACACACACACACACACACACACACATATAACATGTTTATGAATGAGGCAGTCCTAAGTGCCTCACATAGATACTGAGGGACGTGAGCACATTCAGGCCCTGAGTGAATTTGGAGCTTGCCCTTTCCACTTCAGCCATTTAACCCTTCAGAATCTCTTTCCATGTAGTTACTCTGCTGGCATTTGTGGCCACAGTGCTACTGACCTTGAAAGGGCATCTGTACTCTGTTTCTGAATGCACCCTGAGAACACTCGTTTTCATCACGGGAGGAATTAGTTTTGATCGGTGACACAGGTTCTCCATTGCTGGAGAGAGTTCACCGCCAAGCACCCACACAGATATGGAACTGGCTCAGCATTTCCTTTACTAAGCCCAACAGAAATGACGAGACTCTGGCAAAGGTGTGACCAACTCACATAAATCCTATCTCAAGATCGCCTGCCCATATTGCCCCTCTGTTTGGCTAGTGTTGCAGCATCTGTCAGTCAAGTCATTTTCTACAAAGGACTGTATGAAGGGGAGGGGGAAGGAGAGCGAGTGAGAAAAGACAAGGAGTCTATATTTTCAGAGGAGAGGCTGGAGGCTTGTGAAATTCAGGCTAAATTCATTTCCCACAAAGTACATTGCTATAGAAATAACACAGAACACTCTGTGCGGATATGCAGATTTGTGATGTCTTCACTTAAACAAATGTTCCTTTGTGTGGAAAACCGGGGCTTGGAGACGCTGAAATAGAAAGTTGCTGTCCCCTTAGGAGAACCCCTCAGGGTTCCCGCCCACATGTTTCATGTAGGACAGTCAAGATGCATCCCAGGAAAAGGTGGGAGAGTTGAGTTTTGCTCCCATTTCATAGGTAAACTCAGGGAGCCCAGGATGAATAGTGGCTAACGAACGAAGCCCTCCAGGCTCTAAACCGATGACACAGGACTCCACAGCTGAGGGTGTTGAGTGCCCTTGCCAGGACCCAGGGAGAGGCAGCGAGTAGCACCCTCTCTGTTAAATGATCTCGGCAGAAATGTTCTTCACAGCCGGGCAGTCACACAGTTCATCACAACTCTTCTTTCCCGAATGATCCCACCTAAAGTATTGGGAAGCCTAGGAGAAGGGACACATTTAGCTCCATGCACACTCTCTCAGAGCAGACACAACGATGGGGAATGGGGCTGTGGAAACGCGCAGCCTTTGGAAACGGATTAAATGCACATACATTTTGTAATGAGTGACTGTAATGAAAGCCAAATGAATTATAATAAAATATGGAGTTTTAAAAAAGAAAACTATTCCACGCATAATGTTGCTGGGGAAACATTTAACAGTTTTTCACTGCGTGCTATTGTCAAAGTAAATAACTACCCAAGACAAACTTACAAAGTGGTTTTAACTCTAATGTGATGCAGAAAGTCAGTCATTTAATTTGTTAATTAGTATTATGCCAGAAACTATCTATTCAATATGAAGCAAATATGTTTACAATCTTATCTGCCATCTGTTTAATAGATGGGAGAATACTTAGGGCTGGATTCTCAAAGAGGGCTGCTGAAAATTTGTTCCACAATTAGTGGAGCAGATTTTTAATTCTGGATGGGTTTTCATGTGTGGGGAGCACCTCCACGGAGAAGACCGTACATCATCGCCCGGCTACCCGGGAGGAGCGGGGCCCGTAATGCTTGCCGGCAGATGCTCGTGGATCCGGGAGCGGAGGCATGTTTCCGCAAAGAGCTACCTTTGGATAGTTGATATATCGCCGCAGATAGAACGCTAAGCTCCCGGAAAGCACAACTGATTTTGCACAAAACAATTTTAGGCTCAGATTTATAGATAAGGCAAGATTCCAGCTCACGACAGAGACGGTTTCCGTGCTCAGCAATTTTTTTCAAGATTTCGTGGGAGAAAGCTTCAATTATGCAGCGTGCTCCCCAGTAAAATGAATTCTCAAGGTGCTTTTTAACTGCTGCCGGAGAGTGGATTTTAAATCATTATTTGGAAGAGCTTTGAAAATAAAATTGGCGATCACAGAACGTAGTGGGTGAAGTGCTCCGCTTTAATTCTGCACTGTGAGCAGGGCTGTATCAGCAGGCGCCCACGCAACCCGTGACCCCAGAACCAGGTCTGCTTCCCAGGCAGTGCTTTCTTTCCCATCTCACTTGAGGGGGCGCGTCACCTTAGTGCAGACTGAGAGTATTTAATTCTGGGGTGATTTCCACCGCCATATGCCCTCTCTTCTTCCTGTTTGGTTGAAGACATTCCAGGTTTTACAACCGTTACTGCTTTTCATAATATCAATTATCCATGAAATACATCCTGAATGACTTGGCTAAACACGTCATTCAGTGTTTGTGAACAAGGCTGCTCAGATCCAGCCTGGTGCTAGCCCCTCGTGTGCCAGCCCCTCGTGTGCCAGCCCCGCTTGGTTTTGCCAGTGGTCCGAATTATCGGCGTGCCGTTTCAACTCTTATGAGACAGTCAAAACACAAGTCTGGGAGTGACATTTGCTCATGGTGAGCTCGCCTCCCCATATTTACCGCCACGGCTAACGACAGTCATCTATTTGGGTTCGTCAGTGAACTTCCATATTTAAAAACTTACTTGAACACATTCTAGGTGTGTACACGTGTAGATGCCCATTCCTTTATTTTTTTCGAAGACAAAAACGATTGTCTAGGGGAAAAAAATAATCTCTTTGTTAAATGGCAATTTATTCTATCCCTTCTTCTTTAACCTATTTCTGCCCACGATACTCTCCCAGACCTCCCTGAGTAAATAGAGCTAGTGCTTATGCTATAAGCAAGGCAAGGAATCTGAGGGCGATTGATGTCTGGAGCCTTGGCAACACAGGAGGCACTTTTCCTTCTGAACCTGTTTCTCTCTCTGCATGGAATGGTGCTCCGGCCTTGGGGGAAAGCTGTCTGGGTTAGCACAGCGGCTTCTGCCTATGCTTCCAACATGAACACCAGGACATTCCCACACTAGGAAGGGACCTTTCGCTCTAGAGACATGCTGTACTTAAATGTCTTTCCACAGCCCTGGGTTATTCTGTAAGGAGCATTTAACTCTCATAATTTTGGGACCAGGATCCATGGGTAAGCTCCTTTTACATTCCTTTACTGGTGTCTGCACACTGAATCCCACTTCTTAAGTGTCAGCCCCCCCCCCCGCCACTGCCCCCTCGCTTCCAGGATGATTTTTGTATAGACGCTGCCCTCACCCCTGCCCCCTGTGTCCTAAAAAAATGTGTTCCTATCTTATGAGGCTTAACCACATGGCCACCTGATTCCACAGAGCCTGCAAACACAATACAGTGGCCAGTGTCGACATTACAGGATTAAGCGCATTGTAGCATTCTGAAACTCAATTCATCTGTTCCTAATGGGGCTACAATAGTATCCTAGTAACCCCTTCTCCGGAGCTCCGAAGCTTTCCTCTGGTCCGTATTTGCAAACACTGTGAGGGATAGGCCTTGCATTCAGAGGCAGGGCTGCGCTAAATCTCCCTCTGAGCTACTGGGGAGGTGCAGGCGCCACCGTGGGCAAGCACATTTGCCAACGTGCCATATGGGAGTCATGGCTGGGACTTTTTTTTCTTCCTAGAATAATTAAATGTTGATGGCAGAGTTCAAATGGATCATTAAAATTCAAAAGTGTAAGAAACAGATTTTTTCTTATGTTGCTGAACGCTCCAGAGGGCTGAATAGCTAACAGAAGCAAGGCAGGCTGCCGCCCTGCGATCAGGCTGTGTCGGGATGGCGCTAATTTGATCATAATATAGTCATCTCTGAAGATTACAGCTATTCAATTAAATATTCTAATTAACCTGAAGTATTAGGCAAATGATACTAATTACAAATATTCTCCTGAGATTCAGTGCAATGAAAATCCCACTTGCAGCCGATGCTTCTAGCCAATGTTTCGTAACACAATGTCCTATATCATAGGCTTTCAGAATATTAAAATGCAGTTAATTTGCCTAAACCTCATTTGTTTAATGGCATTAGCATTTTGTTTGAAATTGTAATAAACGTACATCCCGCTTTCAAGTAAAATTTAAAATGAGTGTACTCTTGGGGTAACTTAAGATTCCTGTTTACAGACCTGGTACTTTACTCAGTGAGCGGAACACTTTGAGCTTAACTTTCAGCCATTAAACATATTGAAATTGTTTAAAAATGCTAATAATTTGTCTTTTCAAATAAGAAAAAAAAAGGATATTTTGCAGTAAAATTTCATGATGCGCCCATGTGACGGGCTCCCACTGTGCGGGCCCTCACGCTTGAACTTGCCGTTCTCTTTCTGGGAGAGAGCTGCCTGCACAGGAGGACTACTGCTGGCTTCCCGGGACCGTTTTCACAGAGAGAATCGCTGCACCCTTCGGTGCACTGTGCCTGCGTCTTCCTCGTCTCTACATTGCATTTACCCCCGAAGGTGGCTGGATTTCTGTGTCGCCAACCTCGAATGCTAGCAGAGTTGTTCTCTAGGGAGCTTTCTATCCTCACCCTCCTGGGTTCCTAGCCTCCCCGTTCCTTCCTTCCCAGCAGTTCTGGTGAGAAAGGCGTCCCAACCCAGCGAGGCTGACCCCCAGTGCCCTAGGATGGCACCCAGGTCTCAGCTCCCCTGCCTTCTGAGCACCTGAACCTCTTATGTCGCGCGGGGCTGAGTACAGTTCAGGAAGAGAGCTCAGGAGCCCGCTGCGTGCTGTGTTGAGTTTCTCACACCGTGAAGCTGGAGATGATGTTCAGGTTGGGGCGGTGCCTGCCTGGGGGGGGTCTTCATAATCACATCGCGAGATGAGTTAGGGGTCAAGGGGAGGGGCTCATTGAGAGCTGTAATTTATGGTCTTGTCATGAGGTAGAGAGGCCAGATGAATGTGGGCTCCACTTAAAAGCAGAGGCACAGGTGGGCATGTGAGACGGCTGAGCCCTGGGAGGAACGACCGTGAATCAGATATTGAAGATGGCTGGATAAACACCGCGCTGGCACGTTTAATGACAGGGTGATAAACACAGGATTTGGGCTAAAACCAGGGCGGGGAAAGTAAAGAAGACAAGAACACCGAGTGCCTAGAAAGTCACGGGAGACGCTGCATCCTGGGCCAACTCCGTGTCCATTGGGAACGGGCACTATCACCCTGTGTACAGGGACTGGACCCTGTCCAACCCTCGGAAGAGGAAGTTGGCAATAAGATACCATCCATCACTGGCTGGGCCTCATAGAGTATGAGGTTGCTAGACACATCCTGTGGCAGACAGGGGCCACTCTAGGATGATTTATGTTTGCAGACGTTAATGTCATAAAATCTCCATCTAATGCTTTCATTTCTCATGAGCAGAGGGAGCAAAAGAGAGGATTTCCCCTTCCATGAATTGAAGGTAGTGAAATAGCAAATACGTAGGCGGGAGATAGCCCCTGGTCCTGTGGAGCAAACACTAAGAAGACCTTGTTTTCGAGGGATGGCTCTCTACACTAGGAGGTATGAACCCCTCCATTGGTGAGCTGTGCCGTGGTGCTCTGCGGTTCCCCTGTGTAGTTTCCCTCACAACGCACCAAACTTCGTATTGACAAAGGGGACGTTTCTAAGATCAGTCTGAGGTCACAGCTTGCTGCACACGGGGGACCCCTTGGGTCAGGCCTCTCTCAAGGTGGGTGCACAGCTGGAGGAAGAGCAAAACTAGCTGGTGCTCAAGATTGCTTCAGTTCACTCGGCCCTGTACAGGGGGGCTCCGTAACTGAAGAGGCGGTAAAGCCAACAGGAGCAACTCCCAGAGAATCCGAAGGGTGCGGTTACCCAGCGTTCTTAAGACAGCTCTGTGTGGTCCGAAGCGCCTCAAAATGCAACCTGTTTTCTGGTTCCTCCGGGCACCACTCACTGCTTGCTCTGCCTTCCCCGACACCATCCACGTGTGAGGTACTCTGTGATGCTGGGCTCAGGGTCCTGTCATCTGTTTCCGGTCTTGAGAACCAGGCTCCTCCTTCTGCTCTCCACAAGGGGTTCTGGGAGAGCTGTGGAGGCACGGGCTTCTGTGACTACAAACTGACAAGAATGGAGTAAGTCTAAGTTGAGTAGGGAAGACAGAGGCCCAGGAAAGAGCTGGTAGCCATAGACTCCTTTAAGGAGGAGCAATGGGAGGAGGCCTCCAGTTCTAGAAAGCCCCCCCTCTTTCTGCTTTCAGAGAACGGGGAGTTAGAAAACCGTGGTGTGAGAGTTGCCAGCAAGGAGAGTCGGCTGAGGGTCGGTCGCACGCAGCAAGAGCTAGGCATAGACAAGCCCGTGTTCTCAATGTTTTCATTCTCTTCATCTAAACAGTGAGCAGGATGAATACTGCACGGGTGAACCACGAGAGAACCGCGGAAAAAGAACTGGGCAATAGTTGAAGAACTCGAGTTCATTTTTCTCAAAGTTAAAATATACCCCTCCGATTTCCCTAGGAACTGTATAGATATTTACCCAGAGACGGAGTTTTTAACTGAGGTGCTTTTTTCTATGAAGAACTGTCCTGCTGGATTGGGTGTCACAGATACCAACAGCTATAGTCTGATGTGGACCGTGTGAAAAAAGTATTTCAGCCAGTGACCATCCAAAACCCAGTGTGGATCCTCTACTCTTCTGTTTCCACACGTCCCCTGAATTTGGCTTTGTTCTGTCTGGAATCCGCTGTGCCCAACACTGCCACTGAGGAGGGCAAGAGGAGGAGCCGTATGGTGTCTGACCCCCTCCTGGCTTCACTTAATACAGGGCAGTGATTCTAGGTCAGACGCCAGCCCCTCAATTGCCCCACTGCCCTCCGCTCTAGAATTTTCCTCACCCAGATAAGCCACACGTGGGCATATGTTCTGTGTGTCTATGGGCTGAAGGGGGGTGACAAGTTTCACCTTAGAAGGGGGGTGACAGGTTTCACAGGCATCAGGCCCTAGAAATCACAGCTCCCTAGTTCCCCTGGGCCCTCTGTGCATTTTGCACACTCCTGCATGTACACGGACGGCATGGAGCGTGCCCCGCTGCGTGATGGGAAATCAGAAAATACAAACCTACGAGCCCACAGGACCTTCGAAGCCACTAGGAGCAATTCCACACAGAAGGCTGAGCTAGGCAGAGGCGGGTGAGAGTACGGGCTCCGAGGAAACTATTTTGTGACATGTTTTTATGACATAATTATATTGATCTGAAAGACATTCATCCAGAACCACAACCTTTTATACCCCAAGAAAGAGACCCGAGCCTGTATAATCTTTTCAATCACTTGATATTCATAGTCTTACTCAAAGGTCTCTGGATATGTCATGTGTGTAATGCCGATGCAAAATTTGGCACAGTAGTGACTACCGGCAATATGTTTCAATAAGGTAATTTTCTCGCTGCCTAAGAACATCAGCAGGGTGCAATGGGGAACAAAAACAGAATATGACATCTTATTCAAGCATACATTTGGAGGACAAAACTATACTTTATTAAAGGAAAATGGGATTTCAGGATAGTTTTGACAAGCGGGGAGAACGCACCTCAGTTTACATACAGTGTGGCATGGCGATCTAAGGTGGTTTTGTAGCCATGGAGAGAGCAAGGCCCTGCCGGTCCGGTGGGCACTGGTACAGGTGGGCACCAGGCTCTGGAGCAGACCCCAGCAGGCTGGAACGTGTGTACTCCAGGCAGCTCTGCGCTCCTCTCGGCTATTCTCTTGAACAATCACCCCTATTTCCTCTGGGAACACGAGGTAACTTTCTTCCCCTTTACAAAGGCAACTTGCACCCTTCTGCCTGCTTCCTGCTTCATTTTTTTTTTAGGGCTGACCTAGTTCTTGGCATGAGAGAGGAAAAGAGCATATTCTTTGGCCTTCCGAAATCAATTTAAAATGGAAATAGTGTCATGTTTTCAAATGCCAGCTGCGTCTACACATGCAGCTTCCTGTGAATCACCTGTCTATGCAGCCTCTCCTGCTCTTCTGCCCAGGACTTCTTCGGCCTTGGCTCATTCGGGCGAGCACTTCCCAACATTTCTATCTCAAAACGGTCCACACTCTCCTCACCATTTCCGTGACTCGGAGCAGCAGGGATTCCAAGTTAATCGCTACACATGTGAGGAGCGGAGGGGGGGGAAGGCAAATGGAGTGGGGCCGGCTCAGACTGGAAACCAAAGAGCAAGTCCTGATTTCAGTCACTGAACAGAATCAGGATCTTCTGCCTTTCTGTCTCAGGTTAGAAGTGCAGAGGGTTGCTTAGAAAAGGGGTGGGAATATAAAAAATCAGATCAAGTCTAATTAAACATTAAGAAACTTAACTACACACACGCACACACACAGACTATAGGGGAGAAGAGCGCAATCAAATATCTCATGAAACAGACAAACAAAAACGAAAACCTAAACAGAAGACAGTCCTGTAATTTTCCACAATCAAATTATTCTAATAATAACAGATTTTAGTACTGTCTTCCTTTCACACATAAACTTTATTTAGGTAACTTTTGCGAGGATAGAGAGAATGCATTACACATTTTGAAGATTTGAATTGAAATGAATCCTGACTGAGTTCCTTCCGTGGCACAGCAGTTCAAGGCAGGCGGCTGCAGGCTCACAGGATTCCCAGGCTCGTCCCTCAACAAGGTGAGGGTGGCAACACTGTGGCTGCCGCTCTCCAGGGTTTGCTCTCACAAGTCCTTGGAAGTCTGTTCTTCCGACTGAGAGAGAACTGACTTGTCGGGCAACAGCCGGTAATCAGACCATTGTGCCCCGGCACAAATGGTAGCCAGGAATGCACAAAACAGGGAGGTTTCACACACACATTTTTGGCCACTTAAAAAGGCGAAACTTAGGATCTTTTATTAATGGCATAATTCTTAATGAAGCACGAATAAAGGAGCAGGAAGAGGACGGGGTTGGGGGAAGTAGGGGAGACTCGAGTTACGGTGCCTCACTTCATCACTCTCTGCATAGCCCTCAGACGCCTGTGTGGTCAGCATAGAATCTTAGCGGCTCTCTATACGTATTCAAAAGATCCACTGTGCAGAAACAGAGGCAAAAGAGGATGCCTTCTGTAAGGTAGAGCTTTGAAGGTGGGCTGACCCCAGAGGAGTCGTGACGCCAACAGTGACGGTGTCAGGTTCCTGCCCACTCTCTCCATATATATGGGGAAGGACCAAGTTGTGGATGGCTTTGTTTACCCTGTGACATTTCATTAAACAAAAGACAAAGGCACCTTTGACTTCCATGCTCTTATTATAAGTCTCCAGGTCTGCAAAAGGAAAAAGAAATACTAAGGAGGGACCATCCATTCTGAAGGGCCACACAGTGTCCCTCTCATATGACCATCAAGCTGCAGAGCCAAGCCCCATGCTAGAGACCCCGAGACACTGACACAGAAAGTCAAATTGGTCTGACCTTCCCGCCTTTGACTCGCAACAAAATGCACTTCCCATCTCGAGACACAGAACGTGTTGCAGGGTGTCCCCTCTGTGCTATGTGCAGGAGATATGTCAGAACAGAACTGTACGGCAGTCATAGGTAATTTCCAACTTTCAATTAGTGGCGTAGGGTTGAAGCGATGTTTATTCACATGGCCACTGAAGGAAAAAATAAATGAACACCTCTATCATTCCTGTTTGCACACAGTTTCTCAAGGAGAGCATCTAAGCCTCCCCAGTGCTCACCTGAGGTTGGGGGCAGAACCGGAAGAGAAAGGTGCTTCTCAAAATCACACACAGGACTCAGTTGGATTAGGAAATGGAGGAGGCTTCCTGTTCCAAGGCCATCACCAGGAACTCCCGGGCTTTCATGTCCTGATTGTCACCTTGTGAGTCAGCCACGGGCTTGTTGTTTGGGTCTGGGTATGGAGCAGAGAATTGTTGGCGAGGTTGGCGGCCATGTTCTTGTGCAAACTGCTGTGTACAGTGTCCACTCCAGTGCTGGTTCAGAACAAGATACGCTGCACCGAGGAGCCAAGAGAGGCATGAAAGAACAACCCCCAGGCCCCGTCTCCTGCCAGGTCTCAGTCCCCTGGAGGCCAGTAGAACCATCATGGTCCAGATACACTCAGCCAGATCATAGCTCCAGATGTCTGCCTCTTAGACCTCCGCTGACTGCTGGACACTGAGACCTGGTGTGGTGGCAGCTGCTCTCTGTCTTTGCTCTTGGAGGATATACACAAGGAATTGGGAGCAGATTGGTAGGCTGGATTGTTGGAATAAAATCTAATTATTTAGTTGCATATTAGAAATTATATATATTTAATTTTAATTATATATATATCTAATTTTAAAATATGCATATTTTAAAATACAATTTTAATTTTATATATTAAACATGAAATATTTTTAAAAATATATTTCATCTATATATCTAATTATTTAATGGCACATTAGAAATCTTAGAATAGATATTAATATATTATCAATTATAAATTGATATATTAAAATGATATAATATGTTAATTGATGTTATAATTAATTTATCAATTGATACATATTAATATAAATATATAACATATACTATTTTAATGCATTTTTAAGATTTCTAGTATGCAACTAATTAGATTTTATTCCAGAAGCATGTGCACACGCACACACGCACACACGCACATACATGCACACGCACACACACACATGCACACACACACACATACACACACATGCACACACACGCACACACACACACATGCACACACACACATACACACACACACACACACACACACACGCACACACACGCACACACACACAGAGCCTGCCTTCTCTTGCTGGGTTGCTTTTGAAGCTTAGAGAAACCTTTTGTATTCCAGATTTGTATTAGTTCTTTCTGACTCCTTCACCCACCCTCAGTTCTTAATCCAGCAGCTGATGTGGGCGTGCTCTGGCTCCGTA
This sequence comes from Rattus rattus, assembly GCF_011064425.1. Taxonomy (NCBI): domain Eukaryota; kingdom Metazoa; phylum Chordata; class Mammalia; order Rodentia; family Muridae; genus Rattus; species Rattus rattus. The sequence goes on along the minus strand of NC_046168.1, from coordinate 50,702,013 downwards.
CCCTAAGCTTCAGAGGACGGCCCCAGGGAGGAGCGCTGTCGTCAGCCTCCGTGTTCTCCTGATGGTTGCTGGCCTGTGAGCCTCTGTGTGTGTGTAGCTCAGCCTCACACCAAGCGTCCCCCAAGAGCGTTTCCATGCAGTTCTCCAAGGGAAAGGGACATTGTGTGTAGTAAGGGTGGCTTACCGGGTGACTGCTTTTGTCTACCAGATGTTTTCTGGAAATGAGACGCTTTCCGAAGTGAGCTAGGATGTGACCGTAAGACCCTGGCGTCTGGCTGGAGTTCCTCAGTAGCACATCCTTCCCAAGCAGAACTTGTTGAGCACTCTCTCTCATGGTTGATACTGACACAGATCAAGAGTAGGCATCAGTGCCCGGCATGTGCTACTACCCCAGCAGATCTTTGAACTTCTTGAAGGATTTAATGTCTCTGAGATAGTGTTTTTCAACCAGAAGGAACCAGTTGGGGCATCCCACACAGTGGTCAGTTGATGTAGGTAATACCAGCTAACCCATCTGGATAATTACACTGTAAGGGGAGGTGTTAGTCAGAGTCACTATACACCATACGCACTGTAGAGAGGGGTCACCTGTACTCCAAGGATCTTGAAATTACAATAATCTGAACCAACACATATATCATTTCTGAGAGAATTTTTAGCGTATTAATTCATTAGTCTGGATGCGTAAACCCTTGAATTCTGTCAGAGAATCTTCTCTTCTCTTATCTTAATTTTTCCTGTTATAAAAATGCAAGGCTTTTGAATGCTTTTATTTATTTATTTTTTAAAAAAATCTAACTTCCCTGCTTTATGTAAAGTCAGCCAGAAATCGGAAATCCAGGGAGAGTGGACAGTCCTGGTCCAGTGTCTCCTCTTCACAACCATCATGAGCTACACGACCCATCGATCGTAACTTGAGTCTGCAGTTGGAGAGCCAGTGAATTGAGCAACCAGAGACGTAAGACAGGACGCCAGCCTCAGTTCCAGCAGTCGCATGCCTCAGATTGTTACACATTGGCCAGGGACGGGTTGCTTGTCTCTCATGGTCTCTAGTGACACCTCTTTAAATGAATCGTGGGTTCTTAGGGAAGATTCCCACTGCAAGAACGAGTCTTGAGCCCCTACCCCCGTTTCAAGCCTGCAGTGCAGAGTGAGAAAGTGGTTGATGGGTTCGCTCTCAATGCCCAGAGCGGTCTGACCCAAGCCTGAACCCAAATCCTTAGGAGGGATTTACTTTCTACAATATTTTTCCATTGTTGTCTCCCTGTAAGGCCATTGTGGTGACAATGCAGTTCTTCCCCTCCAGGAAGTATAAGAAAGAGAATGTGTACCTTCTGGTTAGTGCGGCGTGTAGGAAGGACCGTACCTGGAGTAACTTCAGTCTGAAGCGCCTGATGGGAGGTTGTGGCAGGTGAAGTGGAACTATGATTTTTAGTAGGCCCACGATACAAATTAACAAACCCATTACACTGCAAGTGGACTCTTGCCATGTCCCAGAACCAGTATTTCCTGGAATAGGGTTTCTTAACCTTCTGCTCACATCCCCATGTTGCCCCCCATAGTCTTTTTTTTTTTTTGAAACCTACAGTACACAGGGACCTAAAACAACCACACGTATTCACTGAGAGTGCTACCTTGTGAAAAGTACCTGCACAAAATAGCTGGGGTATGTTTAGGGCCATTTCAGAAACCCCTAAAAATTCTGCCTAAGCCCCAAGGTAAGATAGATTTAACATTTTTAAAGGTGAAGTTTGAGTCAGTAACCCAGATATCAATTTTTTTAAAAATCAGATATTCTAATAGTGCAATCAGAGATATAATAGCTTGTTTTCTCAAGAAGGACCATGGCAGATACGCCGGTTTCATTTCTCCTTTCTGTGATCAAACACCATGACAAAGACAACTTAGGGAGAAATTTCTTTAAACTCAGAGTTCCAGGTTACAGGTTGTCACCAGCGGGAGCTCAAGGTGGTAGGGACTTGAAGCAGCTGGCACATCACATCCACAGTCAAGAGCTGGCTGTGGCGAATTGCTGCATGCATGCTGGTACTCGGCTCCCTGTCCCCTTTTCCTTCCATCCAGGACCCAGACCATGAATTGGTTCATTGAGGGGAGTAGACCACTCATGGGCTAATTAAGAAAAATATCCCTCACAGTAATGCCCGTGGACCAACCTAATCTAGAGAATGCCTCTTTGATATACCCTTCCCAAACAACACCACATTATGTCAGGTTGATAGTTGAAGTCAACCTCGAGTATGAAACATTAAATTTCTATAGTCAAAGCATCATGTTTCTGTAAGAGCAGAGAAGTCGTGCATGGGGAGTCAAAACACTGTGGTTCAGAACATGCAAGCCAGGGTGTTCCCCACAGTGTTTGTTGGTGTTGCCCAGTGTGATACAGTGCAGCGTGTATGCTTGGAATTCAGCTCCAAGGCTTCGATAAAGTTCTGCGATGAAAGAAACACAAGGCACCCACCCACAAAGAGGTTTGGATCCCTTAGGTATTCGATTTTAGATGAACTTTGACCTCCTCCTGGTCAGAAACCTTTTACTGGTGCCTCTTTTCCCTGAGCCTCACATTAAGTGGCCCACAGTTTAGGAAGCTGTGTACCCCAAATTGTTCATCCCCACTGTAGACCATTCTGCTTCCCCCCATCATCTAAATGGATCGGCATGACCTGAATTGAAAAGTTTATCATCTAACACTCCGTCAAACATCGTCAAAAATGATTACCATTCCCCAGGAGATAGAGCAATTGGGTCTACTCTACATGTCACCTACTTGTCCCCGACACCCACAACACTTAGCAGTTCCTGAGGGTCGAGTAATCTATAAGCTTCTGGTTGATTTGTGCAGAGAACAGCCTTCCCTTAACCACTTTCTGTTGAGTTTGCCAGTAAGGGAGATTGCCAATGACTGAGCTGGTATGAAAGCCTGTGGGTGAATGAAGCCCCTTAGTGTTGGCCACCCATTTATGGGACTGTTTCCATGTCAGAACCAAAGAGTGAGTTAATGATTATTTCTAATTTATTTATCCTTACTATTAAGACTTATGGATTTGATTTTTTTTCCTAAAGAGACTTGTGTATGGCATAGTCGAGTGTGTGCCTGTACCATATGATTTCAAGAGTAGAGGTTAGTCTCACTTGCTGGGAATTCTACCGTTGACACCATGAACCCTATTAGGTACCTTTGGATTTTATGTAAGAATGGGAAACATGACTGCCATGGTTGGTCTCACATAACACCTTCCTCTTCCTGTGACTTCAGGATGTCTTACAGTTACTGCTTAGGCAATGGGCTCTCTGCTTAGGCAATGGCCTCTCTGCTTAGGCAATGGTCTCTCTGCTTAGGCAATGGCCTCTCTGCTTAGGCAATGGTCTCTCTGCTTAGGCAATGGCCTCTCTGCTTAGGCAATGGCCTCTCTGCTTAGGCTATGGTCTCTCTGCTTAGGCAATGATCTCTCTCCTTAGACAATGGTCTCTCTGCTTAGGCAATGGTCTCTCTGCTTAGGCAATGGTCTCTCTGCTTAGACAATGGTCTCTCTGCTTAGGCAATGGTCTCTCTGCTTAGACAATGGTCTCTCTGCTTAGGCAATGGTCTCTCTGCTTAGGCAATGGTCTCTCCACTTAGGCAATGGTCTCTGTGCTTAGACAATAGTCTCTGTGCTTAGACAATGGTCTCTGTGCTTAGACAATGGTCTCTGTGCTTAGACAATGGTCTTGGTGCTTAGGCAATGGTCTTTCTCCTTAGACAATGGTCTCTGTGCTTAGGCAATGGTCTTTCTCCTTAGACAATGGTCTCTCTGCTTAGGCAATGGTCTCTCTGCTTAGGCAATGGCCTCTCTGCTTAGGCAATGGCCTCTCTGCTTAGGCAATGGCCTCTCTGCTTAGGCAATGGCCTCTCTGCTTAGGCAATGGCCTCTCTGCTCATTATGAACCCTTAGCACATCAAGATCATGCCTATCTGATGTGGCAGTGATCTATAACACTCACGTATACCCTGCTACTCTGAAGACAGATTTTTTTAAAGCATAGTTTTGGTATACAGATAATCGTAATAGATACAGTGGAAAAAAACCAAAACTCCTAAGACCTGGTGTCCTGGGTGTAGTGTACCGATGTGGTAATTAATTATCAACAAAACTGATGGGTTACTATGTCTTGCTGTGATGGCTAATTTTGACTGGAAATGTAATTGGATTAACAAACAGGAAGAACATTAAGGTAGTACCCCTGTGGGTGTGTCTGTGAGGCTATTTCCAGATAGGTTTGGCTAAGAGGCTGAGACTCTCCCTGTATATGAGTAGATTCTCCCTATACGTGGGTAGCACCAGTCCACAGAACAAGGTCCTGGATGAAATAAAAGGACAAAGGGAGAAGGTCAGAATAGGCTATATACATACAGTGTGCATCAGGCTATATACATACAGTGTGCATCAGGCTATGTACATACAGTGTGCATCAGGCTATGTCCATACAGTGTGCATCAGGCTATGTACATACAGTGTGCATCAGGCTATGTACATACAGTGTGCATCAGGCTATGTACATACAGTGTGTATCAGACTATATACATACGGTATGAATCAGGTTATATACATACAGTGTGCATCAGACTATATACATATGGTATGAATCAGGCTACATACATACAGTGTGCATCAGACTATATATACACAATATACATCAGGCTATATACATACAGCATGCATTAGGCTATATACATACATTATATATCAGACTATATACATACAACATACATCAGGCTATATACATACAGTATGCATCATGCTATATACACACAGTATACATCAGGCTATGTACATACAGCATGCATCATGCTATATACATGCAGTATACATCAGGTTATATAATACAACATACATCAGGCTATATAGACACAGTATACATCACGCTATATACATACAACATACATCAGGCTATATACACACAGTATACATCAGGCTATATACATACAGCATACATTAGGTTATATATATATATATATACACAAAACAATATAACATATATCAGGCTATATACATACAGTGTGCATCAGGCTATATACACACAGTATACATCAGGGTATATACATACAATGTGAATCAGGTTATATACATACAATATGAATCAGGCTATATACATACAGTGTGCATCAGGCTATAAACATACAGAATACATCCAATGGTCAGAAGCCTGGCCACCGTGAGGTCCTGTCTTTTATTTAAAGTGACTTAGATTTGGCTCTTGCTTTTAATCCTGTATGATAAGCTCTGTCTAATAATCATAGAGTGCATTCATTTAATTATCCATGTGGTTGGCTAAATCTGTCATTCTGTTAGCTTGTTGTTTTATGACATTTTTCATCTTCTCCACTATTAAGACTTGTGTTTAATCAGGATATTGCTCCATCACAGGTGGGATACAGTCTTTCCCACCTACACTCTTGTTCCCTCCCACCGCCGTTCCTTCTCATATGTTATCTTTATACTTACTCCAAGGGCATACTTGTACTGCTTAATCTTCACAGTTGGCGTGACTGAATTTAGAATTACCGTGGAATTGTGTGTGTGTGTGTGTGTGTGTGTGTGTGTGTGTGTGTGTGTGTGTGTTCAGAAATGTACTGAGTATAGAAGACCCACCCTGACTATGACTGGTCACGTCCCCTGGACAAGGACAACATCCTGGATTGAATAAAAAGCTGACACCAGGTAGAGTGCCAGCATTTACCTCTCGGCTTGGTAACTGCACCAGCTGCTTCTTGTTCATGCTGCCACTGTTTCCTGGCCATGATCAACTGTACCTTTGTTCTGGGAGCCAAAACAAATGCTCCTTTCCCTCAGTGTCCTTTGTGGTGTATTTCGTCACAATAGTGTCAAAGCACCAGAGCAGTTTCCGTTGCTTCTCTCTTTGCAGCACGGCTGTAGACAGATAACCTTAAGGCTTCTGACCGTTCCAAGAGATAATGCCATTGGCTGCCCCTTCTCCAGGCCTTCGAGGCTTTCCCTTAGGCTGGTTAAAACTTTCCTTATGTATATCCTGGTTCCTACACCAGACCTGCAACTTGAGAGACTTTTTATCCCCCAGTCTTTCTGGTGGGAGATGCAGAGATGCAGAGAGAAGGGTGTGTGCACAGGTATCGATATTCCGTGGGACAGTGCTCTGGCCCCGGTGCCTCTCACAGCTCCCCACGGCTCTCTGTTGCCTTGTAAAAGACTGAGTTGAATCAATATGCCACTCGGTGCCAGGTGCTTACACACCCTTCTCTCTCTCTCTTTCCGAAAGGTGTTTATTATGTCTCAGCCTTTGTCCTTTCACTGCCTCAGACAAAGCTTCAAATGCTCACCCACCCCACTTGTGTTTCTGCTGGGCTAGGAGTGACGGTCTTCCTGATGCCCGCATTGCATCTAGAAGCAGAGAGTCTGCTTTCGAAAGAAAACTCAAGAGCCACCATTTGTACAAGCTCATCTTTCTCAGGAGCAGCCACCTTCACTGGAGTAGGGGACTTGGAGTCTGGAGTTTGCACATTAGTGCACCACCTCGGGGGACAGCACATGATTTCACCTCTGGAAGGGAAAGACACATGAGTTCTCTGATACTAAAGCTTGCTCAGTCCTGGTCAGAGGCAGAACAGGGGTAGTAGGCCTCAGAGGTTACAGGGAAATACATGTTGCCAAGAGGCACCAGAGCAGAGCCCCCATGTCTGTATAGAAGCCCATCTATGGTCTGTGAAGGGTCACAGGTATAGAATTTGCTATAAAAATCCTCTAGGAGAGGCTTTATCCTTACTGACACCAACAGGAGTCTAGAATGACGACAGTCAAGAGTTTGCAGTGTCTCCCTTGGCTTTACTATTTCCTGGGTTAATTCTTAATGAAATTTGGGGAAAAAAAAGGGTTATGTTCTCTAACCCAAATGGCTCAGGAGGAGCCCTAAGGGAAGCAGGGAGTGGGGGGATGGGCAACTGAGAGCAGAGGAGGAAACTACAACATTGTCTTCCCCCACCTCTGTCCGTAAGTGTGTGCACATGCATGTGCACATACACAACCATGCATGCAACACTGTGGAGGTGTGCTACTCCCCCAAACACTGTTCATGCTATGAGAGCGGATGGATGCCGAGTCCAGGATCCCACTAGACAGGAGCCAGGGCCAACCATTTACAACAGAGCTCTCCAGTATTCGGTCCCCGCTTGAGAGTAGAAAAACTGCAAGACATGAGTGGAAGGAAGAATCTGACTCACTGGTTGAACAGAAGGGAAAAGATGAAGCCGTCCTGACTTTGTTCTTGCTCTCTGCTGGAGGGTTTTCCTCTGCACTCTTGTGTTTTATTGGCAATTTATTACACCCGGCGGAAGACAGAGGAGCTCAGCCTCGGGATCTTCTGATGTACAAACAAAAGCATTTAATTTGACTCAGTGTATTACAAGCATCATAATCCCCCTCTTGACTCTGACATGATCGACTAATCTCATCTGTTCAGAGGGATAAGCCCGTCTCAGCCCTTGTGACAGGCTTAGGGAATGAGAGAAATTAGGGCATTCTCAGAGATTATGCTCCGTGAAGGCAGATTTGGCTGGCAGGGACCGTCCACAGGTGGTTCCTGGGACTTGGGGACTGTGTTTACAGGACAGGTACACAGCAACCCTTCCCAGGAGAGGGAGCTGCAGGTACTGGCTGGATCTGGGCAAGGTGAGGGTGAGCGCTCGCCTTAGCTCATTCCAGGGAAGGAACTCACCTGCACAATGAAGCCAACTTCCTTAGGGACTCTTTTTACTACGTACCTACCTTCTGAGTGTGTACGAATGCAGGGGAGATCCCTCAGGCAGTCCTCACAAGACTGAGGAAAGAGGCTAAAAGAACATGGTCGTTTACAATGGGTGAGGGGTATAGGAGAGGAGGTCCCAGATGAGCACACTCGCATGTGACCACATGACTAAGTAATCACACAACTGTGTGAATGCACACTCGCCCGTGCTGTGGCCTTTTTCAGACACATGGGAAATGTAGAAACATTTCAGTTATTATTGACTTTCAATATATATGTATTAAAGTGTGGCCTTCCTTTGTACTATAAACAAGATGACTGTCAACTTGAGGGCCTCTTCCACATGACGTTAACACACACATGCTACCTGCACCCCTGAGGCACTGGTGATACCTGTATTTGGGTTCCGTGGGG